>NC_080378.1:95127485-95427485 GCF_014773155.1 Arachis stenosperma
TTGATCCAGAGACTAAAAAGGACTGCAGATGCTGTTGGATTCTGACCTCCCTGCACTCGAAGTGGATTTTCTGGAGCTACAGAAGCCCAATTGGCGCGCTCTCACGGCGTTGGAAAGTAGACATCCTGGCTTTCCAGCAATATATGATAGTTCATACTTTGCCCAAGATTTGATGGCCCAAACCGGCGTTTAACTCCAAGAAGAGTCTCTACACGAAATTGCTTCATTGCTCAGCCCAAGCACACACCAAGTGGGCCCGGAAGTGGATTTTTATGTCATTTACTCATCTTTGTAAACCTTAGGCTACTAGTTTTCTATAAGTAGAACCTTTTACTATTGTATTTTAAAAAAATCTTTTGATCATGTTTTATGATGGAAACCCTCTTTGGGAGGCTGGCCATTCGGCCATGCCTAGACCTTGTTCTTATGTATTTTCAACGTGGAGTTTCTACACCATAGATTAAGGTGTGGAGCTCTGCTGTACCTCGAGTATTAATGCAATTACTATTGTTCTCCATTCAATTCCGCTTGTTCTTGTTCTAAGATATCACTTGTTCTTCAACTTGATGAATGTGATGATCCGGACACTCATCATTCTCACCTATGAACAAGGTGACTGACAACCATTCTTGTTCTACAAGCAACCAAGGCTCTAGTGAATATCTCTTGGATTCTTTAATCGGAATCTTCGTGGTATAGGCGACCTGATGGCGGCATTCAAGAGAATCCGGAAGGTCTAAACCTTGTCTGTGGTATTCTGAGTAGGATTCAATGACTGAATGACTGTGACGTGCTTCAAACTCCTAGCAGGCGTGGCGTTAGTGACAGACGCAAAAGTATCGATGGATATTATTCCGGCCTGACCGAGAACCGACAGCTGAATTCCGCTATGCTGTGATAGAGCATATGCAATCGCTTTCACTGAGAGGATGGGAGGTAGCCATTGACAACGGTGAAACCCTACACGAGCTTGCCATGGAAAGGAGTAAGAAGGATTGGATGAAGACAGTAGGAAAGCAGAGAGACGGAAGGGAAGGCATCTTCATGCGCTTATCTGAAGTTCCTACCAGTGAATTACATAAGTATCTCTATCTTTATCTTTTATGTTATTTTCATTCATCACCATCATACATTTGAGTTTGCCTGACTAAGATTTACAAGATGACCATAGCTTGCTTCATAGCAACAATCTCCGTGGGATCGACCCTTACTCACGTAAGGTATTACTTGGACGACCCAGTGCACTTGCTGGTTAGTTGTGCGAAGTTGTGTAATGCCATGGAATTGAACCACCAAGTTCTTGGAGTTCATGACCGGGGATTATGAGAGTTGTGAAAAGTATTGTTCACAATTTCGCGCACCAAGTTTTTGTTGTGATGAGCGGATAATTTATACACTTTTTGGCATTGTTTTTAGTATGTTTTTGGTATGATCTAGTTAGTTTTTAGTATATTTTTATTAGTTTTTAGTTAAAATTCACTTTTCTGGACTTTACTATGAGTTTGTGTGTTTTTCTGTGATTTCAGGTATTTTCTGGCTGAAATTGAGGGATCTGAGCAAAAATCTGATCCAGAGACTAAAAAGGACTGCAGATGCTGTTGGATTCTGACCTCCCTGCACTCGAAGTGGATTTTCTGGAGCTACAGAAGCCCAATTGGCGCGCTCTCAACGGCGTTGGAAAGTAGACATCCTGGGCTTTCCAGCAATATATGATAGTTCATACTTTGCCCAAGATTTGATGGCCCAAACCGGCGTTTAACTCCAAGAAGAGTCTCTACACGAAATTGCTTCATTGCTCAGCCCAAGCACACACCAAGTGGGCCCGGAAGTGGATTTTTATGTCATTTACTCATCTTTGTAAACCTTAGGCTACTAGTTTTCTATAAGTAGAACCTTTTACTATTGTATTTTAAAAAAAATCTTTTGATCATGTTTTTATGATGGAACCCTCTTTGGGAGGCTGGCCATTCGGCCATGCCTAGACCTTGTTCTTATGTATTTTCAACGGTGGAGTTTCTACACACCATAGATTAAGGTGTGGAGCTCTGCTGTACCTCGAGTATTAATGCAATTACTATTGTTCTTCCATTCAATTCCGCTTGTTCTTGTTCTAAGATATCACTTGTTCTTCAACTTGATGAATGTGATGATCCGTGACACTCATCATCATTCTCACCTATGAACAAGGTGACTGACAACCATTCTTGTTCTACAAGCAACCAAGGCTCTAGTGAATATCTCTTGGATTCTTTAATCGGAATCTTCGTGGTATAGGCAGGACCTGATGGCGGCATTCAAGAGAATCCGGAAGGTCTAAACCTTGTCTGTGGTATTCTGAGTAGGATTCAATGACTGAATGACTGTGACGTGCTTCAAACTCCTAGCAGGCGGGGCGTTAGTGACAGACGCAAAAGTATCGATGGATATTATTCCGGCCTGACCGAGAACCGACAGCTGAATTCCGCTATGCTGTGACAGAGCATATGCAATCGCTTTCACTGAGAGGATGGGAGGTAGCCATTGACAACGGTGAAATCCTACACGAGCTTGCCATGGAAAGGAGTAAGAAGGATTGGATGAAGACAGTAGGAAAGCAGAGAGACGGAAGGGAAGGCATCTTCATGCGCTTATCTGAAGTTCCTACCAGTGAATTACATAAGTATCTCTATCTTTATCTTTTATGTTATTTTCATTCATCACCATCATACATTTGAGTTTGCCTGACTAAGATTTACAAGATGACCATAGCTTGCTTCATAGCAACAATCTCCGTGGGATCGAGCCTTACTCACGTAAGGTATTACTTGGACGACCCAGTGCACTTGCTGGTTAGTTGTGCGAAGTTGTGTAATGCCATGGAATTGAACCACCAAGTTCTTGGAGTTCATGACCGGGGATTATGAGAGTTGTGAAAAGTATTGTTCACAATTTCGCGCACCAAGTTTTTGGCGCCGTCGCCGGGGAATTAAATGTCCTAACTACGGTTTCGCATTTGTTTCCTGCAATAACAGTGCCAAGTTTGATCCGGCAACAACACCAAGTTTTTGGCGCCGTTGCCGGGGATTGTTTGTGTATGGACAACTGATGGTTCATCTTGTTGCTTAGATTAGGTAATTTTTTTTTTTCGAAATTCTTGAAGGCGAATCCTAGAGTTTCATGATGATTTGTTGAAATCTGGCTGGCTGAGAAGCCATGTCTAATTTCATTGGACCGAGGTTTCAACTTATCATCACAAGAGCCTGATGATTTTTATCAATCTTGCTTTTGGAGCAGTGATCTGCTAAGGCTTGGCTGGCCTTTGGCCATGTCTAGTGTTTTGGACCGAAGCTTTCTTTGAAAGCTTGGCTGGCTGTGAAGCCATGTCTAATTCCTGGACCGGAGTCTTAGACTAGCATTGCACTGATTCCTGGAATTCTCATTAAGAATTTTGATATCTTTTTCCACTTAATTTTCGAAAAACACAAAAAAAAATTTTTTACAAAATCATAAAAACCAAAAATATTTGATGTTTCTTGCTTAAGTCTAGTGTCTCATCTTAAGTTTGGTGTCAATTGCATGCATTCATTCATGTGTCTTAAGGATCTTCAAGTAATTCTTGATGATTTTTGTGTTCTAATCTTTGAATTCTTCTGGCTTGAGTGTTTATGTGTCTCATATAGTGTCAGTAGTATACAAACTGCTAAGTTTGGTGTCTTGCATGCATTGTTATTTGATTCTTGTTGCATTTTGATTATTAAAAAAAAATCCAAAAATATTTTTAATTTGTGTCTTTACAATGTCAATAATACAAAGAATTGAAGATTCAGAACATACTGCAGAGGAATTATACAGAAAAAGCTGAGCATTCAAAAATGCCCAGTGAAGAAGACAGACTGGCGTTTAAACGCCAGCCAGGGTACCTGGTTGGGCGTTTAACGCCCAAAGAGGTAGCATTTTGGGCGTTAAACGCCAGAATGTATACCATTCTGGGCGTTTAACGCCAGGATGGTGCTAGGGGGAAGATTTTGTTTTTCAAATCAATTTTTTTTAAGTTTTCAAAATCTTTTCAAAATTAAATCTTTTTCAAATCATATCTTTTCAATCAAATGTTTTCAAAATCAATTTCTTTTTTTCAAAGATACTTACTAACAATTAATGATTTGATTGAACATCTCAAATTTGTTGCCTTTTCTGTTGAGAAAGGTTTAATGTTTGAATCATATCTTTTCTTGT
This sequence comes from Arachis stenosperma, assembly GCF_014773155.1. Classification (NCBI taxonomy): domain Eukaryota; kingdom Viridiplantae; phylum Streptophyta; class Magnoliopsida; order Fabales; family Fabaceae; genus Arachis; species Arachis stenosperma. The sequence goes on from NC_080378.1 coordinate 95,131,698, forward strand.
TAGGCAAGTCACTAATTTTCAAAATCAAATCCTTTAAAATTGTTTTCAAAACATATCTTTTAAAATTGTTTTCAAATCATATCTTCTCAATCACATCTCTTTAAAAACTAATCATATCTTCTTAACCTCATCTTTTTCAAAATAGTTTTCAATCAAATCTTTTTGATTTCTAATTTCAAATCCTTTTTCAAAAATCACTTGATTTCTTTCTTACTTTTATTTTCGAAAATCAATTAAGTGTTTTTCAAAATGTTTTCAAAATCTTTTTAATTGAATTTTTGAAAATCTTCTTCCTCTCCTCCCACATCCTTCTATTTATGGAGTACTACTCCTTCTTAATGCACAATTCGAACTCTATCTAATCAAGTTCGAATTCTTCTACCTCCTTCTTCTATTTTTCGTTTCCTCTGACACCTCAAGGAATCTCTATACTGTGACATAGAGGATTCCACATTTTCTTTTTCTCTTCTCTTTCATATGAGCAGGAGCAGAGACAAAGGCATTCTTGTTGAAGCAGACCCTGAACCTGAGAGAACCTTGAAGTGAAAGCTAAAAGAAGCTAAAGCACAACTCTCTGTTGAGGACCTGACCGAATTCTTCAAGGAAGAGGAACACATGGCAGCCGAAAACAACAACAATGCCAACAATGCAAGGAAGGTGCTGGGTGACTTCACTGCACCTACTCCCGACTTCTATGGGAGAAGCATCTCTATCCCTGCCATTGGAGCAAACAACTTTGAGCTTAAGCCTCAATTAGTTTCTCTAATGCAACAGAATTGCAAGTTCCATGGACTTCCAATGGAAGATCCTCATCAGTTTTTAGCTGAATTCTTGCAAATCTGTGACACAGTCAAGAATAATGGGGTAGACCCTGAGGTCTATAGACTGATGCTATTCCCTTTTGCTGTAAGAGACAGAGCTAGAATATGGTTGGATTCACAACCTAAAGATAGTCTGGACTCTTGGGAAAAGCTAGTCAATGCCTTCTTGGTAAAGTTCTTTCCACCTCAGAAATGGAGTAAGCTTAGAGTGGAAGTCCAAACCTTCAGACAAAAGGATGGAGAATCCCTCTATGAAGCTTGGGAAAGATACAAACAATTAATCAGAAAATGTCCCTCAGACATGCTTTCTGAATGGAGCATCATAGGTATTTTCTATGATGGTCTCTCTGAACTATCCAAGATGTCTTTGAATAGCTCTGCTGGAGGATCTCTTCATTTGAAGAAGACGCCTACAGAAGCTCAAGAGCTAATTGAAATGGTTGCAAATAACCAATTCATGTACACTTCTGAAAGGAATCCTGTGAACAATGGGACTAGTCAGAAGAAAGGAGTTCTTGAGATTGATACTCTGAATGCCATACTGGCTCAGAATAAGATATTGACTCAACAAGTCAATTTGATTTCTCAAAGTCTGTCTGGAATGCAAAATGCACCTGGCAGTACTAAGGAAGCTTCATCTGAGGAAGAAGCATATGATCCTGAGAACCCTTCAATGGAAGAGGTGAATTACCTAGGAGAACCCTATGGAAACACCTACAATTCTCCATGGAGAAATCACCCAAATTTCTCATGGAAGAATCAAGAGAGACCTCAACAAGGTTTCAACAACAATAATGGTGGAAGAAACAAGTTCAGCAATGGCAAGCCTTTTCCATCATCTTCTCAGCAACAGACAGAGAGTTCTAAGCAGAGTACCTCTGACTTAGCAACCATGGTCTCTGATCTAATCAAAACCACTCAAAGTTTCATGACTGAAACAAGGTCCTCCATTAGAAATTTGGAAGGACAAGTGGGTCAGCTGAGTAAGAAAATTACTGAACTCCCTCCAAGCACTCTTCCAAGCAATACAGAAAAAAATCCAAAAGGAGAGTGCAAGGCCATCAATATGGCCGAATTTGGAGAGGAAGGAGAGGAAGTGAACGCCACTGAGGAAGACCTCAATGGGCGTGCACCAACCTCCTCTGAGTTCCCCAATGAGGAACCATGGGAATCTGAGGCTCAAAATGAGACCATAGAGATTCCATTGGACTTACTTCTGCCTTTCATGAGCTCTGATGAGTATTCTTCCTCTGAAGAGGATGAGTATATCACTGAGGAGCAAGTTGCTAAATACCTTGGAGCAATCATGAAGCTAAATGACAAGTTATTTGGAAATGAGACTTGGGAGGATGAACTCCCTTTTGCTCACCAAAGAACTGGATGACTTGTCTAGGCAGAAATTACCTCAAAAGAGGCAGGATCCTGGGAAGTTTTCCATACCTTGTACCATAGGCACCATGACCTTCAAGAAGGCTCTGTGTGACTTAGGGTCAAGTGTAAACCTCATGCCCCTCTCTGTAATGGAGAAGTTAGGGATCTTTGAGGTGCAAGCTGCAAGAATCTCATTGGAGATGGCAGACAACTCAAGAAAACAAGCTCATGGACTTGTAGAGAATGTTTTGGTAAAAGTTGAAAACCATTATATCCCTACTGATTTCATAGTCCTAGAGACTGGGGAGTGCATGGATGAATCCATCATCCTTGGCAGACCCTTCCTAGCCACAGCAAAGGCTGTGATTGATGTTGATAGAGGAGAGTTGATCATTCAAGTGAATGAAGAATCCTTGGTGTTTAAGGCTCAAGGACATCCCTCTGTCATCATGGAGAAGAAGCTTGAAGAGCTTCTCTCAAATCAGAGACAAACAGAGCCCCCACAGTCAAACTCTAAGTTTGGTGTTGGGAGGCCACAACCAAACTCTAAGTTTGGTGTTGAACCCCCACAGTCAAACTCTAAGTTTGGTGTTGGGAAGTTCCAACATTGCTCTGAGTATCTGTGAGGCTCCATGAGAGTCCTCTGTCAAGCTAATGACATTAAAGAAGCGCTTGTTGGGAGGCAACCCAATGTTTTATAATTAACTATTTCCTTTTGTTATTTTATCTTTTTTGTAGGTTGATGATCATAAGAAGTCACAAAATCCATTGAAAAAGCAAAAACAAAATGAAAAACAGGAAGAAAAACAGCACACCCTGGAGGAAGAATTCACTGGCGTTTAACGCCCAGTCTGGCACCATTCTGGGCGTTTAACGCCAGAAAGGGGCACCAGACTGGCGTTAAACGCCAGAAAAGGGCAAGAACCTGGCGTTAAACGCCAGGAATGGGCACCAGCCCGGCGTTTAACGCCAGAAATAGCTCAAAACGTGATTTTGAGCAACATTTGGTGCAGGGATGACTTTTCCTTGACACCACAGGATCTGTGGACCCCACAGGACCCCCACCTACCCCACCACCACCCTCTCTCTTCTTCCCCCATTCACCAATCACCTCAATACCTCTTCCCCAAAAACCCTTCACCTATCAAATCCCATCTTTCTCTTCACCACTCACATCTATCCTTCATAAATCCCCACCAACCTCACCCTTCAAATTCAAACCACTTTCCCTCCCAAACCCACCCATACATGGCCGAACTCCATCTCCCCTCTCTCCTATAAATACCCTTCTTCATTCCTTCATTTTCACACAACCTAAACACCACTTCTCCCTTTCTTTGGCCGAATACATAGCCGTCCCTTTCTCCCTCATTTCTTCTTCTTCTACTCTCTTCTTTCTTCTTTTGCTCGAGGACGAGCAAACATTTTAAGTTTGGTGTGGTAAAAGCGTTGCTTTTTCGTTTTCCATAACCATTTATGGCATCTAAGGCCGGAGAAACCTCTAAAAAGAGGAAAGGGAAGGCAAAAGCTTCCACCTCCGAGTCATGGGAGATGGATAGATTCATCTCAAGGGTGCATCAAGACCACTTCTATGAAGTTGTGGCCTTGAAGAAGGTGATCCCCGAGGTCCCCTTTTCACTCAAAAAGGGTGAATGTCCGGAGATCCGCCATGAGATCCGAAGAAGAGGTTGGGAAGTACTTACCAATCCCATTCAACAAGTCGGAATCTTGATGGTTCAAGAGTTCTATGCCAATGCATGGATCACCAAGAACCATGATCAAAGTGTGAACCCGGATCCAAAGAATTATCTTACTATGGTTCGGGGGAAATACTTGGATTTTAGTCCGGAAAGTGTGAGGGTAGCGTTCAATTTGCCTATGATGCAAGGAGATGAACATCCTTACACTAGAAGGGTCAACTTTGATCAAAGGTTGGACCAAGTCCTCACAGTCATATGTGAAGAGGGCGCACAATGGAAGAGAGATTCAAGAGGCAAGCCGGTTCAATTGAGAAGGCATGACCTCAAACCCGTGGCTAGAGGATGGTTGGAGTTCATTCAACGCTCAATCATTCCCACTAGCAACCGGTCCGAAGTTACTCTAGACCGGGCCATCATGATTCATAGCATTATGATTGGAGAAGAAGTGGAAGTTCATGAGGTTATAGCCCAAGAACTCTATAAAGTGGCGGACAAGTCTTCCACCTTGGCAAGGCTAGCCTTTCCTCATCTCATTTGTCACCTCTGTTATTCAGTTGGAGTTGACATAGAAGGAGACACCCCCATTGATGAGGACAAGCCCATCACCAAGAAAAGGATGGAGCACACAAGAGACCCCTCTCATCATGAGATCCCTGAGATACCTCAAGGGATGCACTTTCCTCCACAAGACTACTGGGAGCAAGTAAACACCTCCCTAGGAGAATTGAGTTCCAACATGGGACAACTAAGGGTGGAGCACCAAGAACACTCCATTCTCCTCCATGAAATTAGAGAAGATCAAAGAATCATGAGAGAGGAGCAACAAAGACAAGGAAGAGACATTGAGGAGCTCAAGCACTCCATAGGATCTTCAAGAGGAAGAAAGAGCCGCCATCACTAAGGTGGACCCGTTCTTTAATTTCCTTGTTCTTTATTCTTCTGTTTTTCGAATTTTAGTACTTATGTTTGTCTATGTTTGTGTCTTATGATCATTAGTGTCTTAGTGTCTATGCCTTAAAGTTATGAATGTCCTATGAATCCATCACCTTTCTTGAATAAAAACGTGCTTAATCGAAAAGGAAAGAATTGCATGAATTCTGAATTTTATAATAGTTTAATTATTTTGATGTGGTGGCATTACTTCTGTTCTCTGAATGTATGCTTAAACAGTGCATATGTCTTTTGAATTTGTGGTTCATGAATGTTGGCTCTTGAAAGAATGATGAAAAAGGAGACATGTTACTGAGGATCTGAAAAATCATAAAAATGATTCTTGAAGCAAGAAAAAGCAGTGAATACAAAAAAAAAAGGAGGCGAAAAAAAAAACCGAAAAAAAAAGAGAAAAGAAAGAAAAGAAAGAAAAAGAAGGAAATAAAATTGTGATCCAAGGCAATAAGAGTGTGCTTAAGAACCCTGGACACCTCTAATTGGGGACTTTAGCAAAGCTGAGTCACAATCTGAAAAGGTTCACCCAATTATGTGTCTGTGGCATGTATGTATCCGGTGGTAATACTGGAAGACAGAGTGCTTTGGGCCACGGCCAAGACTCAATAAGTAGCTGTGTTCAAGAATCATCATACTTAACTAGGAGAATCAATAACACTATCTGGATTCTGAGTTCCTAAAGAAGCCAATCATTCTGAATTTCAAAGGATAGAGTGAGGTGCCAAAACTATTCAGAGGCAAAAAGCTAAAAGCCCCGCTCATCTAATTAATACTGATCTTCATAGATGTTTTTGGAGTTCATTGCATATTCTCTTCTTTTTATCTTATTTGATTTTCAGTTGCTTGGGGACAAGCAACAATTTAAGTTTGGTGTTGTGATGAGCGGATAATTTATACACTTTTTGGCATTGTTTTTAGTATGTTTTTGGTATGATCTAGTTAGTTTTTAGTATATTTTTATTAGTTTTTAGTTAAAATTCACTTTTCTAGACTTTACTATGAGTTTGTGTGTTTTTCTGTGATTTCAGGTATTTTCTGGCTGAAATTGAGGGATCTGAGCAAAAATCTGATCCAGAGACTAAAACGGACTGCAGATGCTGTTGGATTCTGACCTCCCTGCACTCGAAGTGGATTTTCTGGATCTACATAAGCCCAATTGGCGCGCTCTCAACGGCGTTGGAAAGTAGACATCCTGGGCTTTCCAGCAATATATGATAGTCCATACTTTACCCAAGATTTGATGGCCCAAACTTGCGTTCAAAGTCACCTCAAGAAATCCCAGCGTTAAACGCTGGAACTGGCACCCAAATGGGAGTTAAACGCCCAAACTGGCATGAAAGCTGGCGTTTAACTCCAAGAAGAGTCTCTACACGAAATTGCTTCATTGCTCAGCCCAAGCACACACCAAGTGGGCACGGAAGTGGATTTTTATGTCATTTACTCATCTTTGTAAACCTTAGGCTACTAGTTTTCTATAAGTAGGACCTTTTACTATTGTATTTTAAAAAAAATCTTTTGATCATGTTTTTATGATTGAACCCTCTTTGGGAGGCTGGCCATTCGGCCATGCCTAGACCTTGTTCTTATGTATTTTCAACGGTGGAGTTTCTACACACCATAGATTAAGGTGTGGAGCTCTGCTGTACCTCGAGTATTAATGCAATTACTATTGTTCTTCCATTCAATTCCGCTTGTTCTTGTTCTAAGATATCACTTGTTCTTCAACTTGATGAATGTGATGATCCGTGACACTCATCATCATTCTCACTTATGAACAAGGTGACTGACAACCACTGTTGTTCTACAAGCAACCAAAGCTCTAGTGAATATCTCTTGGATTCTTTAATCGGAATCTTCGTGGTATAGGCAGGACCTGATGGCGGCATTCAAGAGAATCCGGAAGGTCTAAACCTTGTCTGTGGTATTCTGAGTATGATTCAATGACTGAATGACTGTGACGTGCTTCAAACTCCTAGCAGGCGGGGCGTTAGTGACAGACGCAAAAGTATCGATGGATATTATTCCGGCCTGACCGAGAACCGACAGCTGAATTCCGCTATGCTGTGACAGAGCATATGCAATCGCTTTCACTGAGAGGATGGAAGGTAGCCATTGACAACGGTGAAACCCTACACGAGCTTGCCATGGAAAGGAGTAAGAAGGATTGGATGAAGACAGTAGGAAAGCAGAGAGACGGAAGGGAAGGCATCTTCATGCGCTTATCTGAAGTTCCTACCAGTGAATTACATAAGTATCTCTATCTTTATCTTTTATGTTATTTTCATTCATCACCATCATACATTTGAGTTTGCCTGACTAAGATTTACAAGATGACCATAGCTTGCTTCATAGCAACAATCTCCGTGGGATCGAGCCTTACTCACGTAAGGTATTACTTGGACGACCCAGTGCACTTGCTGGTTAGTTGTGCGAAGTTGTGTAATGCCATGGAATTGAACCACCAAGTTCTTGGAGTTCATGACCGGGGATTATGAGAGTTGTGAAAAGTATTGTTCACAATTTCGCGCACCACTAATTCACCTAAAAATTCCTTAATCTAAATCAGAAGAAACATATACTCCAAATATCAATCACTCATGTTATCATCACTAGAGCCTGTCCCAAGCTCATCTTCCGTAGGATCAGACAAGGTTGAAGGAAGTGGGAGATTCAACTTTTTATATAAAGCATGAATTGTCTTTTCAGTAGAACCAATTCTTTTCTGTTGAACTTTTAGTTGACGTCCTTGATCTTTTAACTTGTGCTCAGCATCTTTCAACTTAACCTTTTGCTCTTCATTGATCATTTCTTGCTCCTTTGCTTTTTCTTTCCACATGTGAAGTTCTTGCTCAATATTTAGATTGTCTTTAGATGTCTCTGAACAATTTCTGGAATCCAACTTTGAAGAGAGATCTAAACCAAAAGAACCTAAGCCAAAAGCAGCTTTCTTTTTTCCCTTTGTCACAACTTCATTCCAAACAGTATAATCATCTGGTATATCTAGGCTTTCCTTAGATGCCTCAACATCTTCCTCATTATCCAAGGATAAAGCTACTTGAGAAAGTTCTGTCTTTCGCTTTTTGAATTCACCCTACAAAATCAATTCATGTTAATTGCAACTAAATATGTCATGAACAAATACTAACATATAGTGAAAATTAGCAGTTTAAAAAAACAAAAAGAAGAACAAATTAGCATCACATACAATGACTTTCTCAGATCTTTCATCAATCCAACTTTTGTCTTTTTTGGTGTGGCATTTAGTATAAACCTCCTCTAGAGAAGGTTTTACTCCCGTAGCTTTCTCCTATAATATAACAGTTTTAATCGATAGGAAAGAAAAAAGAATAAGAAAACATTGCAAAAATAATAAGAACAAGACTATAAATAAACTATTTTTTATCTTACCATTCTGCGTGCATGTTCACCCCTAGATATGGAACTACCAGTATGCATGGAACTTCCAGCATTTGATGCTCGATTCACAGTATTTGCTGCTGACCAGTTCTTAAATTTCGAATCTGTAGCAAAATAATGTAATAATTGACGCCAAACGGGTTCAGGAATATATTTTGGTACATGGTTAGGGTCTTTTGAATAATTGCGTCTCTCCTGATTCATCAATGATCTTAATCGATCACTCCCTTTAATCTCAAAAATTTGATGAATTCTTGCATTGTGTTGAGGTTCCCACATACAATTTTTCTATAAAAGAAAACAAACATATACATTGAATTACCCACTATGTATAATATCAAAATAACAAAAAAATGATAATAAATACTTACTTTAAATTCAGTAAACCACAAATCTCGCATTTGCTCACTAGCATATCTCCATTGTAAAACCCGGTTAATTAACGGCTAATTAACCCATAAATGAGAATTTATTCTAGAAAGCCTAAAATGTGATTTTTATGGCTAAATGTGATAGAGGAGACTGAGACGAAAATTTTGCTACCAATTTTATAGAATTCGGACCAAGATTGGACCGAACGGGCCAAACCGGGCCAACCGGACCCAAAGTGGGCCCTTGGCCCAATATAACTAAACCAAAACCCTAGTTTTCAGCACTCTCTCTCCTCACACAACACCAAACACGCTGAAAAGAGAGGAAATGGGGGAAGAACACTCTCTCAAAACTCTATCTCTCACTTGATCTTCAAACTACCATAACTTTTGATCTAGAGCTCCGATTGCCGCTCCGTTTGCGGCCACGCATTCACCGCGAAGAGCTCTACAAAATCCATACAATCAATATTGAGGTAAGCCACAAGTTTCTGTTCGAAATTCCAGCCCTTATTTTCGAGTTTCATGGGTAAAATGTTGAGATTTTGGGTTCTTTGATGTTATAGGACCCAACTCTCTTGAAGGAGAAGGTTAATCTTGTCTCCTTAGACCTTGGGTGTGGTAATATTCTCAACCCTAGTGTATTTTGTTGTTCTATGATGTTTGGGTATTGAGATGTTGTGTATGGGTATGATGATTGTGGCTTAGGTTGTATATGTGTGGATATTGGAGCTTGATTGGTGATTTTGAAAAGCTTGAAAAAGGGATTTGGTGGTGAAAAATCTGTTCTTGGAGGTGTTGAGGCCTTGAGAGCTTGTGGATAAGTGGTTTGGAAGTGCTCCGGTGGAGCTTGGGAAAGTCGGCTAAGGTATGGTTTCGGTTTCCCGTATCTAATATGTAATGTGGTAGGAAACACTTAGGCTAGAGGCCCTAAGATAGGCATTGAATTGTTGATATTGTTGAATGATTGAGATATATGATGTGGTCATATATGTGATGATGATTATTGATGCCTTGGTGGTATGATGTATGAGAAATATGCATGTTGTGACATATGCTTGATGATTGGTTATGGTTGAATTGTGGGTTGAAACATGTTGATGGTGAGTATGATGTTGATTGTGTACAATAATGATTTATTGGAATTGGTGTTGTTGAGAATTGGCATGAGGAATAATATATGATATGTCAATGTGTTTGAGTTTGAGCCACTTGGGTGAAGTGGGGTAAAATGATGAGATAGTGATTTTGGTAAATTGTGGTAAAGTGTCAATGTGTGAGTTGAGGAGGCTTGATGTTGAATTTGATATATTTTGATTGGTTTCAAAGAAAAGGGACGAAATTGGCATGTTTTGATAGATTTTGAAAAGAGTTGGAAATGGCTTGTTTTGAAAATGGCACCTTGTGGTTTTGTATGAAAATATGGTTTTTGGGCATACTTTGACGGGACATAACTTGGACTACGGATCACTGTTTTGTGCCAAATCTATTTAGAAATGAAATTGGATCCGGGATGTCCATGCCGTTCGAAGAACGGGTGAAAAACGATTTAAAATGAGGAAGTTATGTCCGTCGGAAGATTGGGGTTTAAATCTGTAAATTCTGCAGCTTTTAACTTAGAAAATTTTTAGCAGAATGACCCCTTGCGCGTGGGTGCACCTGGCGCGTACGCGCCGATCTTCCAGAAAGCGCCATCCACGCGTGCGCGTGGTGTGCGCGGGCGCGCCGATGGTGCTGCACCCAATGCCCAGCCATTTTCCAGAGAGTTAAGCCAGAATTGTGCTAGTGTTGTGCCTGGGGCACGAGAACACCCGCGCGTACGCGTGGTTTACGCGTGCGCGTCGATTGGCAAATTTGTAATCTACGTGTTAGCGTGCATGACGCTTGCGCGTCGATGAGTTTTTGAGGCCATCCACGCGTGCGCGTGGAGTGCGCGTACGCGTGGCCCTGTTTTCATCCCAAAGATGATTTTTGAGTTTTAAAAGCCAAATTTCATACTTCTAAGCCTCCGATCTCACCATTTATGTCTTAAATCATTATGACATGCCTAGCTATTAAAAAGGGGCTAGTGAATGAGGTAACTTGCGAGTGAAGCAAGGGAAAAATAAATGATCAATGAGGATCAAAGATGATTATGTGAGATGCGGAGAATGGCGGTGGAGGTGCTTGTTATGCCATAGGCCGAAGGGCCGTAAATGTTAATGAATTGGCTGGTTACAGATTTAACCGTGAGCCGGATGGCTAGATTATTGTCGTGTGACGGCGGAGTCATGTTTATGGCTAAGTATAAATGCATATATGCTGTTGAATGAATTGTGAATGTTTGCACTTCCACCATCGGAGATGAGGGTTTCCCTGGGTAGTAGCAGTGGCTAGCCACCATGTGCTCCAGGTTGAGACTCGAAGCTCTGTTAACCCTATGTCGTAAGTGTGGCCGGGCACTGTGAAAGGCCCGGATGAGCTCGCCCCCGTAAATATTCACCAGTGAGGGTGATGGATATGGATCATGATTATGATCAAGTTTATGATGAGTATAACTCGAGTTGGGGATGCGCGACAGAGGGACAGTCCAATAATTAGCTGCCAGGACTTGTCGGGTTGGCTCTATAACCGACAGATGATATCATCAGCCACTAGGGACAGGCATTCATCATATGCATACTATGTGAATTGTTTGAGATTGCCTACTTGACTGCATACTATTTGCTAATTGTCTAACTGCCTTAATTGTTCCTATTTGTATATTTCTTGTTTGATATAACTGTGTTTGCTACATTATATCCTGCTGGTGGTTGGGAGGTTTGAAGGAATTGGAAAGGGAAGTATTAGTTAGACTGAAGAATCTTTAGTCAGATGCCCTTATATGGTTTAGCTTGTTTATAAGCTTTGATATTATCTGGAGGAAGTACTAGGATTTGCCTTCGGCTTTCCTCTATTATTATGTATTATATATGTGGAAGCTGTTACCATGCTGGGGACCTTTAGTTCTCACCCATGCGGATTTTGTGGTTTTCAGATGCAGGACGTGAGGTTTCCCGCTGAGGCATGCTGGAGACTTCTAGATTTGCGAAGATCCTTTGTTCTCGGGACTATGTTTTGGTTTATATATTTTGCTTAGATACTTTTATCTCCACTAAATAATACAAACTATGATGACTCCTCTTATGGGAGATTTTGGAGAATAGGTTCCCGTATTTGTGTCCCTTTGGGTTTCCTTTGGGGTTTTTCTTATTTTATCATATGTATATATTGCTATGCTCGGACCGGTTATCTTCGCAGCCAGATCTTGAGTCTTGATATTCCTGTTTTGACACTCCTTTGTATATATAATCTCGCGTTGGTTATCCTTGTTCGTTACGTTATCGATCGGAGTGTTGCGCTTTCGAGTTGCGATTTTTTTGTTTACCCCTTTTTCTACAAAGGCTCCTAGTTATAATTAATCATTCATACTACTATACGTACTAAATTTTTATTTTAGAGGTCGTAATACCTTGCCATCTCTGAATTATGACTTAAGCATAAGACTCTGTATGGTAGGGTGTTACATTATGGTATCAGAGCAGTTCGTTCCTATAGAGCCTGAGGGATGGACTGACTATGCTTCTGTGCATTCTCTGTGTGTGTGTTATGCGCTATTAGTATATTTGCTTGATATAATTGGCATAAACGTTCATGAGCATGCATTTGGGACTTTGAAGCACTAGACTTCCGATATTGAGACTGATCAACTTAATATCGATTGTTGGGTGTGTATAGGAACCAGATGGCGCCTCGTGGACGCGGTAGAGGTAGTGCGAGAGGTCGTACGAATGCTCGTGCACCGGAGAATAACCCTAATGACCCGGTGAACTTTATGGCTGCGTTGGAGAACATGGCTGCTGCTATGCAAGCCACTGCTGAGGCTCTTGGTCAACAGATGAACAACCATGGTAATGATGGAAGTGGAGTTCAGGGCCCGATGACACTGGCAAACTTTTTGAAGGTTAATCCGCCTAAGTTCAAGGGAACGACTAGCCCGACTGAGGCTGATACATGGTTTCAGGCTATAGAGCGAGCACTGTAAGCACAAGTGGTACCTGAAGGACAACGTGTCGAGTTTGCTACCTATATGCTCACAGGTGAAGCGTCCCATTGGTGGCAAGGTATCCGCCGTCTTCTGCAGCAGGGTGATGACTATATCACCTAGAATGTTTTTCAAGAAGAGTTCTATAAGAAGTACTTTCCGACTTCTGCCAGGACGGCTAAGGAACTTGAGTTACTGCAGCTGAAGCAGGGTACTATGTCCATATCAGAGTATATTGACAAGTTTGAGGAGCTGTTCAGGTTCTCTCTATGTGCCAAGGGACTCCGGTGGAATATGAGGAATGGAAGTGTGTTAAGTATGAAGGAGGACTCCGAAGTGATATCTTCAGTTCAGTGGGACCAATGGAGATCAGGACTTTCTCCGAATTGGTGAACAAGTGTAGAGTTGCTGAAGAGTGTGTGAAGAGGGCAACCGCCGAGAAAGGGATTCACAAAGGTTCATTCCCACAGAACCGAGGGAAGAGCTTTGCACCTAGAGGTCCGTCTTTCAAGAGGGGAAGCTCTTTCAGGAGGCCCAACAACAACAATTTCCAAGGGAAGAAGTTTGGGAAGCAACCTCAGAATGAACAAGCTTGTACTAGGTGTGGAAGTCACCATCCGGGAGTACCATGCAAGGCCGGATGGGGTTTGTGCTACAATTGCGAAAAAGCGGGGCATAAAGCCGCAAGTTGTCCGGAGAGGCAGAAACAAGGTGCTGGGAAGGCACAACAGACTGGTCGGGTGTTCACCACTTCAGCTGTAGGAGCTGAGGGATCCGAGACACTTATTCGAGGTAACTGTGAAATGGCTGGTCAAACTTTAAGTGCTTTATTTGATTCGGGAGCATCACATTCATTCATTGCATTTGAGAAAGCCCACGAGTTAGGACTGAAGATTGTAACTTTAGGTTATGATCTAAGAGTGTACAATACTACCCATGAAGCCATGGTAACTAGGCTAGGATGCCCGGAAGTTTCCTTTAAGTTCAAGCAGCGTGATTTTGTTCATAATTTAGTCTGCTTGCCGATGATCGGTCTTGATCTTATCTTGGGATTGGACTGGTTATCTAAGAACCATGTTCTGCTAGACTGTTCTACAAAGTCGGTGTACTTTATGCTGGAAGATACAGAAGGGCCGGTCGTGGTGAATAATTATTACTTGAATTCGATGATGGTGAACTGTTCCGGAACCGAATGTCAGGGTATCATGTTGTTAACCGCGGGCGTTTCGGGTGATGATCAAAGGTTGGAACAAATTCCAGTTGTGTGTGAGTTTTTGGAAGTGTTTCCCGATGATATTGATGAGTTTCCACCTAACCGAGAGGTTGAGTTTGCTATTGAATTGGTGCCCGGGGCGGGACCAATCTCAAGTGCTCCTTATAGGATGTCACCGTTAGAGATGAACGAGCTAAAGTCTCAGTTAGAGGATTTGTTGGGAAAGAATTTTATACGGCCAAGTGTCTCTCCGTGGGGTGCTCCAGTGTTACTGGTGAAGAAGAAGGATGGGAGTATACGGCTCTGTGTGGATTACAGGCAGCTGAACAAGGTTACAATAAAGAATAAGTACCCATTGCCGAGAATTGATGATCTCATGAATCAATTACAAGGAGTTGGAGTTTTCTCCAAGATTGATTTGCGATCCGGTTATCACCAGATAAGGGTGAGGGGTGAGGATATCCCTAAGACCGCTTTCAGGACTCGTTATGGTCATTACGAGTACACTGTAATGTCTTTTGGGTTGACGAACGCTCCTGCGGTATTCATGGATTACATGAATAGAGTTTTCCGTCCGTTTCTGGATAAATTCGTTGTTGTCTTCATTGATGACATACTGATTTATTCCAAGACTGAAGAAGAGCATGCGGAACACTTGAGGACCGTATTGCAGATTCTAAAGGAGAAGAAACTCTATGCAAAACTGTCTAAGTGTGAGTTTTGGAAGAGTGAGGTGAAGTTTTTGAGCCATGTGGGGAGTAAGAAGGGAATAGCCGTAGATCCAACTAAGGTGGAGGCGGTGATGGATTGGAAACAACCAACCACCGTAACGGAGATAAGGAGTTTTCTGGACTTAGCTGGCTATTACCGAAGGTTTATCAAGGGATTTTCACAGATAGCTTTGCCAATGACAAAGTTAACCCGCAAAGACACTCCGTTTGTTTGGACTCCTGAATGCGAGGAGAGCTTTCAGGCATTGAAGAAAAAGTTGACAACTGCACCTGTGTTGGTGTTACCTGAGCCGAACGAACCGTTTGAGGTGTACTGTGATGCCTCATTAAAGGGTTTAGGGTGCGTGCTGATGCAGCACCATAATGTGGTGGCGTATGCCTCACGACAGTTGAGACCTCATGAAGTTAGTTACCCTACGCACGATTTGGAACTCGCTGCGGTTGTGTTTGCCTTGAAGGTGTGGAGGCATTATCTCTATGGGGTTAAGTTCCAAGTTTTCTCTGATCATAAGAGCTTGAAGTATCTCTTTGATCAGAAAGAGCTTAATATGAGGCAGAGAAGGTGGATGGAATTGTTGAAAGACTACGACTTTGAGTTGCATTACCACCCGGGAAAGGCGAATGTAGTGGCGGATGCGTTAAGTCGGAAGTCATTATATGCGGCTTGGATGATGCTTCAAGAGGAGAAGTTGCTCAAGGGATTCGAGAGTCTGAAAATTGGTGCTCGAGAAGTATCCGGAACTTTGTGTTTGAGCAGATTAGAAATCTCAAGTGATTTTAAGTCCGAACTCCTAAGGGCTCATCAAAATGATGAAGCGTTATGGAAGGTGTTACCGGCTATTGAGCAAGGAAAACAGTGGAGAGTGTCGAAAGAAAAAGATGGGTTATGGAGATTCAAGGGTAGGATCATTGTGCCGGATGTTGGCACCTTGAGGCATGATATCTTAAAGGAGGCACACAAAAGCGGATTCTCCATTCACCCGGGAAGTACTAAGATGTACCATGATTTGAAGGCGATGTTCTAGTGGCCGGGTATGAAGAATGATGTGGCAGAATATGTTTCAAAGTGCTTAACTTGTCAAAAGGTAAAGATTGAACATCAAAGACCTTCCGGGATGTTGCAACCTTTAGAGATTCCACAATGGAAGTGGGAGAGTATTGCAATGGACTTTGTGTCGGGATTGCCAAGGACTAGGGCTGGTTTTGATGCTATTTGGGTGATTGTGGACCGATTGACGAAGTCAGCTCACTTTTTGCCCATTCGGATGACTTACACCCTTGAGGAGCTAGCACGGTTATACATAAAGAAGATTGTGAGACTTCATGGTGTACTTGCTACTATAATCTCTGATAGAGATCCTCGTTTTACTTCAAGGTTTTGGGGTGCATTTCAGAAAGCTTTTGGAACCCGATTAAGCTTGAGCACGGCTTACCATCCTCAAACAGATGGTCAATCTGAGAGGACGATTCAAACACTGGAGGATATGTTGAGAGCTTGTGTTTTGGACCAACCGGCGAGTTGGAATCGGTATATGCCATTGGTGGAGTTTGCATACAATAATAGTTATCATACGAGCATCGGAATGGCACCGTATGAGGCCTTGTATGGGAGGAAATGTCAATCTCCGCTATGTTGGTATGAAGCTGGAGAGAAAAACTTGTTGGGACCGGAAATGATAGCTGAGACCACTGAACAAGTCAAGAAAATCCGTGATAGGATGCTTACGGCGCAGAGTCGTCAAAAGAGTTACGCCGATCAGAGGCGAAAGCCCTTAGAATTTGAGGAAGGAGACCATGTCTTCCTTAAGGTTATTCCGACCACGGGAGTAGGTAGGGCGATTAAGGCAAAGAAGTTGAATCCTAGATACATTGGTCCATTTCAGATCCTGGAGAGGATTGGACCGGTGGCGTATCGGATGGCTCTACCACCTCATCTTTCGAATCTGCACGATGTGTTTCACGTGTCGCAGCTTCGGAAGTACACTCCTGATGCTAGCCATGTGTTAGAACCTGAGTCGGTTCAGTTAAGGGAAGATTGGACGCTTCCAGTGGCTCCGGTCAGAATTGATGATACTAGTATCAAACGGTTGCGTGGAAAAGAGGTTTCATTAGTCAAAGTGGCATGGAGTCGAGGCGGTGTTGAGGAACACACTTGGGAACTTGAGTCGGAGATGCGAACAGACTATCCGCATTTATTCTCAGGTAATTGCATTTGAATTTTGTGGGCAAAATTCCCAATTAGGTGGGTAGAATGTAAAACCCGGTTAATTAACGGCTAATTAACCCATAAATGAGAATTTATTATAGAAAGCCTAAAATGTGATTTTTAGGGCTAAATGTGATAGAGGAGACTGAGACGAGAATTTTGGAACCAATTTTATAGAATTCGGACCAAGATTGGACCGAACGGGCCAAACCGGGCCAACCGGACCCAAAGTGGGCCCTTGGCTCAACATAACTAAACCAAAACCCTAGTTTTCAGCACTCTCTCTCCTCACACAACACCAAACACGCTGAAAAGAGAGGAAATGGGGGAAGAACACTCTCAAAACTCTATCTCTCACTTGATCTTCAAACTACCATAACTTTTGATCTAGAGCTCCGATTGCCGCTCCGTTTGTGGCCACGCGTTCACCGCGAAGAGCTCTACAAAACCCATACAATCAATCTTGAGGTAAGCCACAAGTTTCTGGTCGAATTTCCAGCCCTTATTTTGGAGTTTCATGGGTAAAATGTTGAGATTTTGGGTTCTTTGATGTTATAGGACCCAACTCTCTTGAAGGAGAAGGTTAATCTTGTCTCCTTAGACCTTGGGTGTGGTAAGATTCTCAACCCTAGTGTATTTTGTTGTTCTATGATGTTTGGGTATTGAGATGTTGTGTATGGGTATGATGATTGTGGCTTAGGTTGTATATGTGTGGATATTGGAGCTTGATTGGTGATTTTGAAAAGCTTGAAAAAGGGATTTGGTGGTGAAAAATCTGTTCTTGGAGGTGTTGAGGCCTTGAGAGCTTGTGGATAAGTGGTTTGGAAGTGCTCTGGTGGAGCTTGGGAAAGTCGGCTAAGGTATGGTTTCGGTTTCCCGTATCTAATATGTAATGTGGTAGGAAACACTTAGGCTAGAGGCCCTAAGATAGGCATTGAATTGTTGATGTTGTTGAATGATTGAGATATATGATGTGGTCATATATGTGATGATGATTATTGATGCCTTGGTGGTATGATGTATGAGAAATATGCATGTTGTGACATATGCTTGATGATTGGTTATGGTTGAATTGTGGGTTGAAACATGTTGATGGTGAGTATGATGTTGATTGTGTACAATAATGATTTATTGGAATTGGTGTTGTTGAGAATTGGCATGAGGAATAATATGATATGTCAATGTGTTTGAGTTTGAGCCACTTGGGTGAAGTGGGGTAAAATGATGAGATAGTGATTTTGGTAAATTGTGGTAAAGTGTCAATGTGTGAGTTGAGGAGGCTTGATGTTGAATTTGATATATTTTGATTGGTTTCAAAGAAAAGGGATGAAATTGGCATGTTTTGATAGATTTTGAAAAGAGTTGGAAATGGCTTGTTTTGAAAATGGCACCTTGTGGTTTTGTATGAAAATATGGTTTTTGGGCATACTTTGACGGGACATAACTTGGACTACGGATCACTGTTTTGTGCCAAATCTATTTAGAAATGAAATTGGATTCGGGATGTCCATGCCGTTCGAAGAACGGGTGAAAAATGATTTAAAATGAGGAAGTTATGTCCGTCGGAAGATTGGGGTTTAAATCTGTAAATTCTGCAGCTTTTAACTTAGAAAATTTTTAGCAGAATGACCCCTTGCGCGTGGGTGCACCTGGCGCGTACGCGCCGATCTTCCAGAAAGCGCCATCCACGCGTGCGCGTGGTGTGCGCGGGCGCGCCGATGGTGCTGCACCCAATGCCCAGCCATTTTCCAGAGAGTTAAGCCAGAATTGTGCCAGTGTTGTGCCTGGGGCACGAGAACACCCGCGCGTACGCGTGGTTGACGCGTGCGCGTCGATTGGCAAATTTGTAATCCACGCGTTAGCGTGCATGACGCTTGCGCGTCGATAAGTTTTTTGGGCCATCCACGCGTGCGCGTACGCGTGGCCCTGTTTTCATCCCAAAGATGATTTTTGAGTTTTAAAAGCCAAATCTCATACTTCTAAGCCTCCGATCTCACCATTTATGTCTTAAATCATTATGACATGCCTAGCTATTAAAAAGGGGCTAGTGAATGAAGTAACTTGCGAGTGAAGCAAGGGAAAAATGAATGATCAATGAGGATCAAAGATGATTATGTGAGATGCGGAGAATGGCGGTGGAGGTGCTTGTTATGCCATAGGCCGAAGGGCCGTAAATGTTAATGAATTGGCTGGTTATGGATTTAACCGTGAGCCGGATGGCTAGATTATTGTCGTGTGACGGCGGAGTCATGTTTATGGCTAAGTATAAATGCATATATGCTGTTGAATGAATTGTGAATGTTTGCACTTCCACCATCGGAGATGAGAGTTTTCCTGGGTAGTAGCAGTGGCTAGCCACCACGTGCTCCAGGTTGAGACTCGAAGCTCTGTTAACCCTATGTCGTAAGTGTGGCCGGGCACTGTGAAAGGCCCGGATGAGCTCGCCCCCGTAAATATTCACCAGTGAGGGTGATGGATATGGATCATGATTATGATCAAGTTTATGATGACTATAACTCGAGTTAGGGATGCGACAGAGGGACAATCCAATGGTTAGCTGCCAGGACTTGTCGGGTTGGCTCTATAACCGACAGATAATATCATCAGCCACTAGGGACAGGCATTCATCATATGCATACTATGTGAATTGTTTGAGATTGCCTACTTGACTGCATACTATTTGCTAATTGTCTAACTGCCTTAATTGTTCCTATATGTATATTTCTTATTTGATATAACTGTGTTTGCTACATTATATCCTGCTGGTGGTTGGGAGGTTTGAAAGAATTGGAAAGGGAAGTATTAGTTAGACTGAAGAATCTTTAGTCAGATGCCCTTATATGGTTTAGCTTGTTTATAAGCTTTGATATTATCTGGAGGAAGTACTAGGATTTGCCTTCGGCTTTCCTCTATTATTATGTATTATATATGTGGAAGCTGTTACCATGCTGGAGACCTCTGGTTCTCACCCATGCGGATTTTGTGGTTTTCAGATGCAGGACGTGAGGTTTCCCGCTGAGGCATGCTGGAGACTTCTAGATTTGCGAAGATCCTTTGTTCTCGGGACTATGTTTTGGTTTATATATTTTGCTTAGATACTTTTATCTCCACTAAATAATACAAACTATGATGACTCCTCTTATGGGAGATTTTGGAGAATAGGTTCCCGTATTTGTGTCCCTTTGGGTTTCCTTTGGGGTTTTTCTTATTTTATCATATGTATATATTGCTATGCTCGGACCGGTTATCTTCGCAGCCGGATCTTGAGTCTTGATATTCCTGTTTTTGACACTCCTTTGTATATATATAATCTCGCATTGGTTATCCTTGTTCGTTACGTTATCGATCGGAGTGTTGCGCTTTCGAGTTGCGATTTTTTTGTTTACCCCTTTTTCTACAAAGGCTCCTAGTTATAATTAATCATTCATACTACTATACGTACTAAATTTTTATTTTAGAGGTCGTAATACCTTGCCATCTCTGAATTATGACTTAAGCATAAGACTCTGTATGGTAGGGTGTTACATCCATGAAGGGCAGAATTCTAAAAATTTGCTTTTAATGGCATTTGTTACATGACGAACAGCAGTACATGGATTAAACCTATAAGAAGTTCAAATAATGAGTAATTGCACATGTATTCACAATAAAAACAATATAGAGAGAATGTTAAAACAGAAATCTGATTGTTGTACTTACTCATTGCCAAAAGGCTCTATTTTCAAGAGCCCTTCTTGAGTGACAAGTTCACCTTCTTGAGCAAGAGATTCATCGTGATGATTTTCATCCGATGAGTGAGCATGATGTAAATTTCGTTCATTATTAGGAGCATTATCAAATGACTGAGGTTGGATAGGTGAACAGTATGGTGATTCAGCTGGTGATGGTGATAGTGATGGTGTATGATCGGCATGGGAAGATAGTAAATTTCTCTTGAATTTTTGTGGTGGCTGGGAAGAAGAGGGTGGTAATGCTGAAGGCTTTTTAGATACATGTGAAGGAACTGGAGCTCGTGATTTTGTAGGCTTAGAGTGTGAAAACTTAGTTTTGTGTTCACTAATCACCTTTTTATTACCAGTCTTTTGTACTTTAATTGACAAGTGTTTTTTATTTTTTTTAGAACCTGACATCTAAAACAACAAAGATTTATTTGATTAGTAAGACATTGTAGTTAAATTTTAGTAACATGTACATCATCAAAAGAATTAAAAAAATAACAACGTAAAATAATACTTAACTGCCAAAATAATCAACTAGGAGGTAAGATAAAGTGCTACTATGCTTTAGTACTAAACTACTAATATATATGTACACATGAGCATTTTAAAAAATTCATAACAAGGATAATACTATATGTGTGAAAGGGGCAGATTATGTGAAAGGTGAAAATAGAAAATACTAGTAATTACATTATAGTTAGTAGTAGATCCTACACAAACCTGAACACGTGCTGGAACATCGCTACTGTTATCCATGGCTACAGTGGATGATTCTATTCAATCTACAATAAGGAAAATTTATACTTATGGAGAAGCCTTATATAATCTGTTTATAATATCTACTATCTACTATATAATAATGAGCCATCACCACATGTAATATCTGTAAATTGAATTCTTTAACAATTTTGGGACCATGTGCAACTCATATAACTCATCACCCCAGAAAATAAAAAAGAAGAAATAGCATGGCTTTTGATTAACAGAAAACGTTGAGAATGCTAAAAAAAGGGTCATAAATTGATAATAATTATAAACATTTTGGTTGGACTATATACTAAGTATTTCTTAATCAATAATAGCTGAAGGCATGGAACCTATATATATAAAATAAGAGTAATTAATTAGTATATAGAGAATTGGTAGCATCTGCATATTATCAGTGGAATCTAAGCGCCATAATAATGATATACACATATATGAAAAATATGCATTTTTCCTTTAAGATAATAGCAATCAATAAGAATAAACAAAATTTATGTCGGCATACATATACATATACACATATATTATATGCAGAAAAGGGAGCAGACCAAGCTAAGTTACCAGCAATTCCATATAGTGCCATTTAATTAAAAAGTAGAAAATCAAATATCAGTTGTGTTTGGCGTGCAACAGAGTGAAAGCAAAACAGATTAACTAATGAAGAAAAAGCTTACTCTACAACTCACTGCATGCAAGGTTCCCCCAAGAAGCATATGAAAGTCAGAGATAATATAAATAGAGATAATATAATAATATAATTGGTAAGTATGAAATTAATAATTTAAATTATCTCTCTTTTTATTTTTCTCTTATCTAATAATTTTTTTTAGTTCTTTCGTATCCTATTAATTCTTTCTTATTCAATTTCTTTCTTTTTATAGGAGCATTTTCTTAATTCAATTTTTTTCTTCATTTAGTAGCATTTTGAATATTATGCTAATAGTACAAAATGTCATCAAATCACATTCATAGCACATCTGAACCTCGGTGGCTTCAAGTTACAATATCAAACTAAATTATATATAAATTAATTATGACATATTTATAAGTTTTTTAGTTTTCTACGATTATGGATACTAGACTAGTAATTACAACTTGTTTTCAAAATGAAAGAAATTAGACCTTTGGTTCAGCCACCAACCTACTTGACATTCTAAATTCAATGAAGTATTGAGTATTGATTATTGTAACTCAAATTAGGAATACGAAAATGATATACAGTTAGAATGCTAACAATTTAAAATCATTTATCATATCATCATATCTATTTTTAGAGAAATCTGATCACACACAAACACTTCATCATCATTCACACTCTTTCATTTACTTAAACACTACCATTACCATACACAAATACTTCATTGTCATTATGTATCAAAACAATCTACATAAGGTAGGCTAAAAAATATATCCTTATATATCAAAACTATAGTAAATCTCATAAAACATCATGGAAACTATGTTTGAAAACCAGACCACAGGCACCACTTCTACAATTTCTATTAATTATTTGTTATGTTTTGCCTATAAACACTTCTACAAGTAAAAAACACACTAAATCATAAAACAACAACAAATTAAAGAATCAGATTCCAAAATGAAAGAACATATAATAATATCTTATTGTTTGAAACAAGATAAATGGTATGAACATGCATATTCTCAAAGCTGTTAAAAACTTCTTTTCTATTTATATGCCTTTTGGCTTACTCAAAATAAAACCACATCCTGGGTACTATCAATTCCACCCCATGACTGGAAAAGTAAGTTTTTTTTCTATTCTATTCACATACACAAATGTATATCAAGAGCTGATTGATCATATTCCTCAAGCATAATTTTATAGATTTTAATTTTAGTCCATGTTTTTATATTTGCAGTATTGTTGCATGATTTTGAGAATCAATGTTGACTGCAATGCTTGCTGCCGAAAATTAAGGAGAATTATTCTAAGGATGAAAGGTAAAAGGATTGTACTAATTAAAGGAAAAATTGACATTAACAACAGGAAAAATATGCATAAATAAAGGAAAAAAAACAACTCAAGCTGTGGGATGCACAAAAATTAGCAATGAAGAAAGGAAATTAACAATAAACAATGAAGAAAGGAAATTAACAATGAAGAAAGGAAATTTTTGATAAACAAAGCTGAGTAACAATCACTACTCACAAAAATTAGAACCTGGCAGTGGCAGAGCACGCAAAGAAAGAAGAAGAAAACAAGGGCAATCCAGCGAAGCTAGAGGGTGGAGGTCGCCTCAGGTGTGGTGTATGAGGCTGGCGGGGGTTCGGGTTCTGAGACCGGCGGAGGCGCCCACATGCAGGAGGCAGAGCAGTTGTTCGCGATTGAAAGCTGTTACCTGAAGCGTGAGTCACGAGGGTGGAGGTGGTCTGAGGTGCGGGATTGGAGGCTGGAATGGTGGATGTCTGAGACCAGAGGTTTGAAGGCCTGAGAGTGTGAGGGTTGTAGCGGCGAGCGCGAAGCACCAGCGGCGACCACAGACGGGAGGCAGAGCACGCAGAAGGAGCGCGAAGCACGAGCGGGGGAGCACGGAGTAGGAGGGAGGAGATCAAGAACGTAACTGACCTTGAAGCAAAAATTGAGAGTTCTGATAAAGAAAGTTGGATTTTTGACAAGGTAACCTAGATGTGATACATGGGAGAAGGCACTCAAAAACTAAAATCCCCTGAAACTAAAAGGCGGTTCTGAGTAAAGTTTTAATTTTTTGGCGCAAAATAAATTAGTGACTTTGAATAACTATATATAACAAATTTTAAAATTAAAATTATATCTAATTTTCACTAACAAATTAAACATGAATAAGATTACGACGAAAATATATTCAATAAGTTATGAAATATTGTTATCTAAAAGATAGATATTTAAAAAAATTATATTTAATATTAATTTTAAAATGTTTAAATTAAATTATATTTTTTAATTTTTGTTATATAATAATATTTAAAGATAAATATTTAACAAAATCAAATTTTGAAATTAAATATCCCTTTTACAGTAATAGATAAGATAAATAAGATAAGATAACTGTCTCGAATTATATAAAGGAAAGCCAGAGATTCTTCAGTTACGTTCTTCATTCCACATACATATACTTCATAAATCCATTCTTACTTGAGCATCGGAGTGTCCTTGTCAAGTACCCACCCCGTCATTCCAGTCAGACAATCCAACACTCATAAGTCCCTAATCCATCTTACAACGCGTACCAGAGACTCTTAAATAAGTAATTTTTCTCTAGTTTCTTTATAGTATTTATATAATTCTTGTATGCGTGACACAATTTATTTTTTCATATTTTTTAAAATGTTAACGGATAGAACATTTTTTAAATTTTAATAAAAAAATTGAAAAAAAACTTTTAAGTGGTCAACATTTTTTTAATGTTTTAATCTTATATTTATAAAATAATACTATTTACTATCTAATTTTTGTATTTTTTATATTAAACAGAAATTTTAATTCTCTAATATTCTCCATTAAATTAATGTCAAATATAAATTTGTGTCTAAACAAAACTTTATCCCGATGATGAATTGATTCATATATACATAACGTATTAGTTATATCGTTTTCTTCTTCTCAGCATCACTTTATAGGTGCTTTATGTTTGTATTTGAAAATCTATATGTGATAAATATTATCTCAAAAAGCTTCATGATTAATTTAACCAATAAATTTTTAGATTAAATTTAAAAGTTCATGAAAAATCTCTACTTATTAACACGATTTAATTATATGCATCTCGATGTTACGGTGATGCTAGTTATATTATTGTCATACAAAAAACTTTACTAAAATATATATTTTGCAAACAAAGGAAACATATATAAAAGTTTTCATAGATCAAAATTATTATATGGTTTGGTTATAAATGCTATAAGAAATCAAAATTCAATTTTTTTTGTGTATATATATACTAGTATTATTTTTATTTTTTATTGAGTTAAAAAAATATTTTTTATTTTTATTTTTACGTATTAGTATTCACTTTTGAGTGTAATAATTATAAACTAATATATGATGGTAACTAACTGCGATTGAAGAGAAGATAGAAAGAGAATAAAAAAAGGAGGAAGAAAGGGAATAAAAAATAACTAACTAATATTATTTTAAAATAATATTTAATTTTTTGTCATTATGTATGAGACATGCAATGGGTTTCGAACCCATGTCTTCTTAATAGGCAAGGATAAGGAATGCCACCATGCTAGTGTATTCATTTGAAAATTTATGTGCTAATTATTCTATATATTATATACAAACACAACTGAATTATTTTATATTTATTTAATTTAATTTTAGTTTTATACTCAATTTTTTTTAATTCTTTAGAATTTATAGAATTTTAGTTTTATACTCAATTATTGATTATGAAAACTATTATATACTTTCTATGTAGATATGGAAATTCCAGATCATCGAAAGTGGATGTACAATAGAAATTTGCCTAATCGAGGAGGATTACGACAGGAATTTATCAATGGTGTTCGACAATTTATTGATACAGTTACAAAACAACCTCAATTTGTACTTGAAGGCAGTCTACTTAGATGTCCTTGCAACAAACATAAAAATAAAATTTTCTCAACTCCGGATGAAGTTTTACTAGATTTATATAAATATGGTTTCATGCCAAGATACTGGTGTTGGGATTCACATGGAGAGAGTCCATTGCATTTGAATGTAGATCATGATAATCAAGAAGGCACATGTTCTTCTCCGCATGTTAGTGTGCCAATAAGAAATTCATATGAATCTATGGTGGTTGATGCTGCTGGACCAGAATTAATGAGTCAATTTGAAGAACACATGGAAGAGCCTCCGAATACAGAAGCTAAAAAATTTTATGATTTATTACAGTCTGCTCAGCGCCCATTATTTGAGGGATGTGTTAGTCATTCAGAATTATCAATGGCAGTTAAAATGTTGAGTATAAAAGCTAAAGGGAATGTATCTCAACAAATCTTTGATGATTTCGTGAAAGCTATGAAAGAAGTGATTCCTAAGGATAACTTACTTGTCTCCAATTTTTATGAAGCAAAGAAGCTAGTATCGAAACTTGGCATGGAAAGCAATAAAATTGATTGTTGCATTAATGGTTGTATGCTGTATTACAAGGAGGATGATATACCAAGAAAGGAATGTAAATTTTGTCATTCTCTAAGGTACAAGATAGGTAAAAAGGGTAAACAAGTGCCTTTGAAACGAATGCACTATTTACCGCTTATACCTCGTTTAAGAAGACTTTATGCTTCAATGAACACAGCATCTCACATGCGATGGCATTTTGATCACGAGTTTAAAGGAGTTCTTGAGCATCCATCGGATTCAAAAGCATGGAAGTATTTTGATAGAAAACATCCACAATTTTCTCAAGAACCACGCAATGTCAGACTAGGATTATGTGCTGATGGATTCACCCCTTTTGGTCAATCTGGTAAACAATATTCATGTTGGCAAATAATTGTCACTCCGTATAACCTGCCTCCTTCTATGTGCATGAAAACTCCTTACATGTTTTTATCCATGATTATTCCTGGTCCTCGTAATCCTAAAACCAGGATTGATGTATACCTGCAGCCCTTGATTGATGAGCTAAAACTACTATGGGAAGATGGCGTTTTAACTTATGATATTCATTCCAAGTCAAATTTTGTAATGCGAGCTGCATTGTTGTGGACTATTAATGATTTTCCTGCATATGGAATGTTGTCTGGATGGATGACAGCAGGCAGGCTAGCATGTCCATACTGTATGGAACGAACCAAGGCATTCCAATTAAAAAATAAGAGAAAGCCATCATGGTTTGACTGCCACAGACAATTCTTGCCAAATAATCACATGTTTAGAAGAAACAAGGATGCATTCTATAAGAATAGAATTGAGAGATCAAAACCTCTGCCAAGATTGACTGGAGAGCAAATATGGTATATAGTTCAGAATTATGATAAGATAAGTGATGTTGAGCAACTTGAGATAGAAGGATATGGAAGTACGCATAATTGGACCAAAAGAAGCATATTATGGGATTTGCCTTATTGGCGTCATAATTTAATCCGTCATAACCTTGATGTAATGCATATTGAGAAGAATGTATTTGATAATATATTCAATACTGTCATGGACATCAAAGAGAAGACTAAAGATAATGCAAAGGCTAGAATGGATCTGTCATTATACTGCAAGCGAAAAAATTTAGAACTGCCAAAACAAAGTGGAGGTAAAATTATAAAACCCAAAGCAAACTACACATTTACCCTCTAGCAAAAGAGGGCAATATGTGAATGGGTGAAAGAGTTAAGGATGCCTGATGGGTATTGTTACGGTGGGTAACCGGAGATTAATGGACTGGACTGTATTTGGCCGGCCCAATCGTCTGCGGATGGTAGCCTCCAAGTAGGTTTGCACGCTGGAACCTCCTTCCGACTTGTGTACGTGAGTGAATGGGGGGTGGTACCTGCAAAGACACTCTGATGCCTAAGTTAGCAAGGGTGTGAACAGGTTTAGAATGTATTGGGCTTAGAGATACCTGAAGAGTGTCAGTGTATTTATAGTGGTGAGTCCATAACCACCACTGCAGTAGTGCCACCCTTTTAGGGTGATAACCGTCCCTTTATCTTAGGGAGGTTAAGATATGGCTCCCGGAAGTGGTTAGAGAGATTTTAGGGGCAGTTACTCATTTGGATTGATGTTAATCTGCCAACTATTCTCCGTCCCGACTTCTTTAGAGCAAATCGTAGTCAAGACCGACTTCTTAGTACGAAGGTCGGTGCTCAGCAAGGCTCAATCCTCTGGACTAGGCCTTTCGTTTGGACCTGAGCCTTTATTATTGGGCCAGGGTATGAACAATGCCCCTACTTGAGCCCAAGATCTCTTTAAGACTTGGGTTCGAGTATTTTACTCGGGTCCGTAGCCGACTTTTGTGGAGGAGACGCGGGTTTTTAAATCGACGTGAATTTCGTGACCTTTTGTTTCTGACAGTTACGTCTATTCAAGCGTCGTGTCCGTTAGGGATGCACCTAGGGATTGATGGCTTTGGTAACGGTGCACTCTTATTAATGACTGCCCCGTTTTTACCATTATGCCCCTAGAGTATTTATAAATACTTTTCCCTCTCTTTCATTATCTTCTTTCTGCGATTTTTCTAATTTTTTCCTCGTTCGTTCTTCATTCGTTCGTGCCACATTTCTGTGTCTCGAAGCTTTTACTTCCTGCAACCTTCGTCTTCAGAGAGAGGTTAGTTTCTTTTTCTCTTTCATATTTTTCGTATGCCTTTATTTTGTAGATAAGTAGGTTTGTAGATTTTTGCTTGGTTCCTCTAGAGACCTTTGTTTTTGATTTTTTCTTTTCTTTTTCCCTTTGTAGGTTTCCTCATCTTCTTTAGGAAAAGAAAATGGCCTCCGTAGATTGAGTTGATGTTACTGTCCAAGGGGAGGAGCCGTTGGTTGATATTGAGTTTATTACCCATCTTCGTACTCACCACCGGCTCTGTACCTCGGATGAGGACGAGCCTAAGTATGAATTGCTTATCCCAAGTTCAGAGGACCGAGTTTGCCATGGGAGGGCCAACGGAACGGCCCCTCATTTCTTCTTTATGTATGAATGCATGATCACCCGTCTGGGCATTTTTTTACCTTTTTCAGATTTTGAGATGTCTGCTTTACAACACTGTCGGGTTGCCCCTACCCAGCTTCACCCCAACTCTTGGGGTTTTTTGAAAATTTATCAATTTATTAGCCATGCTTTGGAGTTCCCGACCTCTCTGAAAATCTTTTTCCATCTTTTCCATATGACCAAGCCCTTCAGTGGGCTAAACAATAAACAACAATGGGTTTCCTTCCGAGCCATACAAGGTCGGAGAATCTTCACCCTTTTTGACGAATCCTTCCACGACTTTAAAAATTATTTTTTCAAAGTGCAAGCTATAGAGGGTCACCACCCCTTTTTCCTGGATGATAATTCTTCTCCTCGCTTTCCTTTATACTGGCTGGAGGCCTCTCCTTGTGAGAAATATGGTCTGGATGACCTGGATGAATTAGAGGCCGCCATTGTGGGGTTCCTCCGAGAAGTGTGGGGGAGGGCCCCATATTTGGACACTAAAAAGTTTCTCCAAGGGTCTCCGACCTTTATCCAAGCACAGCTAGGTAGCTTTCATTTGTTTGTTAGATTCCTGACTCGTTAACTGAACTTTCCGACTTGTTTAATTCCTTAGCTATTGTTTTATTTTTCAGAAATGGCGAAGACAAATGCTCAGGAATCTTACCAGAGAGTCCAGGAGGCCAAAGCAAAGTCTCGCGCCAGGACTGGTGGTACCAGGGTTATCTCTCCTCCTCCTCCTCCTCGGAACGTTGGGACTCTTTCCAAGCCCATTGTGATTTCTTCTTCAGCTTCCTCTCAACCGCCCCCCGTCGTCCGACCCTCCCCTGAGCCAGAGAAGAAGAAGCGCAAGACCTTAGAGTCTGGCTCTTCTGGTGAGGTTAAGGCGGATGCTCTTGCGTTCGTCCGAAAGAACATCTACCCCCATGCTCGTATAAGCATGGATGATATGTCCGTTCGGAGCCACCTTACCACTATGGTTGAGGAGAGTCTCAAGGCGGCGGGGGTTTACAGCAAACTCTTGGATATTTTTGAGAAGGCTCCTCTCAGCTCTTTAGGGATGACCTCGAGGGTCGAGGAGCTGGAAGGAAGGCTTCGCTCATACCAAGAGCATGAGAGGGAGTTGAAGGAGGAAGTCGCCAAGCTGAAGGAGGAGAGAGATGCCCTCCGGGAGAAGGGGAAGGTTTTGCAAGCCCAATGCAACATGGAGATGGATTTGAGGAAAACAGCGCAGGCCAGCTATCAAAGTTTATTCAATGATCTTGTGTCTGTGAAGAATGATCTGCTGAATTCTCGGAAGGCATACGATGAGTTGGAGGACTCTATTGCTGATGGCGCCGAGGAGTCTTAGAGGATCTTCCTGGAGCAAGTCAGAGTTATTGCTCCCGACTTGGATCTTTCTCCTTTACATCCTGACAAAGTTGTTATTGACGGGGCCATAGTTGATCCCCCTGTCCCTGTGATCATTTCTGAATCAGAGTTGAAGACTCGAGGGCAGAGGATCATTGAGTCTCCTCCTCATGGAAAGGATGTTCCGAGTTCTTCAGCAGTTCTTCCTATTTCCTCTTCATCTCCTATGGATGCCTCTCTTCGTGGTCCTGGTGGCGCTCCTCCTGACTCCGGTGGTGGTGATCCGTCTACTCCTCTTCCTAAAAAATGATTTGTGGGCTATTTGGGGGCCCGGTCTGTGGGTCCCCCATTTTTAAACTCTTTTATTTACTTTTGGTTGGTGGTGTTTGTTGAACAATTTCTTTTGGCCTTTCAAGGCCGTAAACAAAATATTAAAAAATACCCTTTTTAATAAGGGTTTTAAATTAACAAAATAAATACCCTTTTTTGGATAAGGGTTTAGGTTACCTTATGCGTGTATGCTTTTCTGATTTTGATTTTTCGAAGTCCCCTTGATCTTTTTCTGAAAACCTTTCCCTTTGGCTTGTCTGTTTTTCTGAGCCTTTTGTTTAAGGACTTTAGGACAGCCTTTAAACTTTTTCCTAGGTTTTTCAATCTCTTTTTTATTATTCCTTATATTGAACTTTGCTTTAGTGAGTTCTTATGACTTAGGTTATTTTTGCGATGCGTTTTTCTTCTACTCGGTTCTCCATTCCGATTCACGGGTCGAAGTGTTTCCGAGCTTTTCTACTCGGATTTTCATTTCGACTTATGAGTCGGATTGTTTCCGAGTTTTTTACGATCAACTCATATAACCTCTTTACACCGACTTGTACCTCGTCGTTTTATCCTGACGACCATCTAGATCGGATCATGGGATTTTCAGGTTTTGTCGAGCTTAAGTCGGCGCGTTTCGTAGAAAGACTTAGAAAATAGAAAGGAGTTTATAAGAGATATTGTGAATGAAAAAAGATCTTTTATTGATTGGGGAGGTACCTTCTTGCTACTAAGGGTTTTTAATAGCCTTTTTTCCCTTAGCCTCTACTATGATACCCTTCTTCAGAAAAAACCCTTTTACTTTTGGGAAAAAAATCATGAAGCTGGGAAAAGAGTACATCAGGGAGTAGAGTTCGCTTTTAACTGTAGTACCTTTTTATATTACAAGCATGCCACGACCTTGGGAACTCAGTGCCATTCAGGTCGGTCACTCTGTAATAACCTTTTCCTAAGACTTCATTGACTTTGTATGGTCCCTTCCAATTAGCAGTAAGTTTTCCTTCCCCTGATTTGTTGACTCCAATGTCGTTTCTGATTAAGACCAAGTCATTCGGGAAAATGTTCTTCGAATGACTTTTTTGTTGTACCTTGTAGTCATCCTTTGCTTCAACGCTGCTTCTCTTATCTGGGCATTTTCTCGGACTTCGGGGAGCAAGTCGAGCTCCTCTTTGTGTCCCTGTATGTTTCCGATCTCGTCATGGAGAATTATCCTTGGGCTTTGTTCATTGATTTCTATTGGTATCATTGCTTCTACGCCATAGACTAGTCGGAAGGGTGTTTCTCCAGTGGCGGATTGGGGTGTTGTCCTGTAAGCCCATAGCACTTGGGGGAGCTCTTCAGCCCAAGCTCCTTTTGCTTCTTGTAATCTTTTCTTTAGCACTGCCAGTATGACTTTGTTGGCTGCCTCGGCTTGCCCATTGGCTTGCGGGTGCTCCACCGAGGTGAACTGGTGTTTGATTTTCATACTGGCTACTAAGCTTCTGAAGGTAGAATCGGTGAATTGGGTTCCATTATCTGTAGTAATGGAATAAGGTATCCCATATCTTATGATGATATTTTTGTAGAGGAACCTCCGACTTTTTTGAGCGGTGATGGTGGCCAATGGTTCTGCTTCTATCCACTTTGTGAAGTAATCTATTCCCACGATCAGGTATTTGACTTGTCCTGGCGCTTGGGGAAAAGGACCTAACAAATCCATTCCCTATTTTGCAAAGGGCCATGGAGAAGTGATACTGATGAGCTCTTCTGGTGGAGCTACGTGGAAATTTGCATGCATCTGACATGGTTGACACTTTTTCACGAATTCTGTGGCATCTTTCTGCAAGGTCGGCCAGTAGAATCCAGCTCGGATTACTTTCCTGGCTAGTGACCTTGCTCCGAGATGGTTTCCGCAGATCCCACTATGTACTTCCTCCAATACCTCGGCAGTTCTTGAGGTCGATACACAATTTAATAATGGTGTCGATATCCCCCTTCTGTAGAGAATATTTCTCACCAAGGTGTAGTGTTGTGCTTCCCTTCGGATCTTTTTAGCTTCTTTCTCCTCTTTAGGGAGGATGTCGAATTTCATGTATTCGACCAAGGGGTTCATCCATCCGAGGTTTAAACCGACTACCTCAAGTACTTCTTGTTTGTCTTCTATTTTTACTATTGAGGGTTCCTGGAGGGTTTCTTGGATCAGGCTTCTGTTGTTCCCTCCTGGCTTGGTACTTGCTAACTTGGATAGGGCGTCCGCTCTGCTGTTCAGATCCCGAGTTATGTGTTTAACCTCGGTTTCTGCAAAGCGCCCAAGGTGCTCCAGAGTTTTCTCCAAGTACCTCTTCATATTTGGGTCCTTTGCCTGATACTCTCCGCTTATCTAGGAGGTCACCACTTGTGAGTCGCTGTATATCATCACCTTTGTAGCACCGACTTCTTCTGCCAGCTTTAATCTAGCAATCAAGGCTTCATATTCTGCCTGATTATTTGAAGCTGGAAATTCAAATTTTAGGGAAACCTCTATCTGGGTTCCTCTTTCATCTACCAATATTATGCCTGCGCCGCTTCC
Organism: Arachis stenosperma; assembly: GCF_014773155.1. NCBI lineage: Eukaryota > Viridiplantae > Streptophyta > Magnoliopsida > Fabales > Fabaceae > Arachis > Arachis stenosperma. Next base: position 95,164,851 of record NC_080378.1, read on the forward strand.
TGTTTTGTTGGAGGATCCGTCTACATAGAGTTCCCATGTAGTTGGTTTTTCCTCCTGATCCCCTGCGTATTCTGCAACGAAGTCGGCGAGGCATTGGGCTTTGATCGCCGTCCGAGTTTCATATCTTAAGTCAAACTCGGAGAGCTCTATTGCCCATTGAACCATTCTTCCTGCAACATCCGTCTTTTGGAGGATTTGCTTCATGGGTTGGTTCGTACGGACTCTTATTGTGTGAGCCTGAAAGTAAGGTCGTAGCCTTCGTGAGGCTATTACTAAGGAGTAGGCAAACTTCTCTAGTTTGTGGTATCTTAGCTCAGGGCCTTGTAGAACTTTACTGATGAAATAAACTGGATGTTGTCCGACCTCATCTTCTCTTATCAGGGCTGATGAGACAGCCTTATCTGCTGCGGATAAGTACAGGACGAGGTCTTTCCCAGATACTGGTCGGGTCAGAACAGGAGGTTGGCTTAAAAACTTTTTGAACTCCTGGAACGCCTCCTCGCATTCAGGAGTCCATTCGAACTGGCATCCCTTTCTTAATAAGGAGAATAGTGGAAGGGATTTTAGTGCCGATCCTGCCAAAAATCTGGAGAGGGCTGCAAGTCGGCCGTTCAGCTGCTGGACTTCTCTCAAACAAGTCGGGCTTTTCATTTCTAGGATGGCTCTACACTTATCGGGATTGGCTTCGATCCCTCTTTGTGTTAGCATAAATCCTAGAAATTTCCCTTCCTCCACCGCGAAGGCACACTTTGCGGGATTTAGTCTCATCCCGTGCAGCCTTATGGTGTCAAAGACTTGTGAGAGGTCTGACAAGAGGTCAACTTCTTTCTTGGTCTTTACCAGCATGTCGTCGACGTACACTTCCATTAGACTCTCCAGGTGAGGGGAAAACACTTTATTCATCAACCTTTGATATGTGGCTCCTGCATTCTTCAATCCGAATGGCATGACCACGTAGCAGAAATTAGCTCTGGGTGTGATGAATGAAGTTTTCTCCTGGTCTGGCTCATACATTGGGATTTGATTATATCCCGAGTAGGCGTCCATAAATGATAAGTATTGATACCCCGAGCTGGAGTCCACTAGGGTATCAATACTTGGCAGTGGATAAGGGTCCTTGGGACATGCCTTATTTAAGTCGGTATAGTCGACACATATTCTCCATTTGCCATTCTGTTTTTTGACTAGCACTACATTGGCTAGCCATGTTGGGTACTTGACTTCTCTGATGAAGCCAGCTTCCAGGAGCGCCTGCATTTGTTCTTCTACTATTAGGGCTCGTTCTGGGCCGAGCTTGCGTCTTCTTTGTTGTACAAGTCGGGATCCCGGATAAACCGAGAGCTTGTGGGACATGAGCTCGGGGTCTATCCCAGGCATGTCAGAGGCCTTCCAGGCGAAGAGGTCGGAGTTATCTCTTAGGAGCTTAGTCAATTCTTGTTTTAGGGTTTCCCCTAGGTTGGCCCCTATATGAGTATTTTTTCCTTCCTCTTTGCCGACCTGTATCTCCTTGGTTTTTCCTCCCGGTTGTGGTCGCAGCTCTTCTCTGGCCCTTGCACCACCGAGCTCTATTGTGTGAACTTCTCTGCCTTTTCCTCTCAGATTTAGGCTTTCATTGTAGCATTTCCTTGCCAACTTTTGATCCCCTCTCACCGTTGCTATCCCTGCTGAGGTCGGGAATTTCATGCAAAGGTGGGGAGTGGATACCACGGCTCTGAGTCGATTAAGGGTAGCTCTGCCGATTAAAGCATTATATGCTGACCCCACATCAATGACTATGAAGTCTATACTCAGAGTCTTTGATTTTTCCCCTTTTCCAAAAGTGGTGTGGAGGGGCAAAAATCCCAGTGGTTTTATTGGCGTGTCCCCTAATCCGTATAGGGTGTCGAGGTAGGCTCTTAATTCTTTCTCATCCAACCCTAGCTTGTCAAAAGCGGGCTTGAAAAGGATGTCCGCCGAGCTTCCTTGGTCTACTAGGGTTCTGTGGAGATGGGCATTCGCTAGGATCATAGTTATTACTACTGGATCATCGTGTCCAGGGATTATTCCTTGCCCATCTTCTTTAGTGAATGAGATGGTGGGGAGATCGGATGACTCTCCTCCGACCTGATAGACTCTCTTGAGGTGCCTTTTGCGAGAGGATTTTGTGAGTCCCCCTCCCGCGAACCCCCCTGAGATCATATGGATATGTCTCTCAGGAGTCGACGGTGGTGGGTTTCCTCTGTCGATATCATCTCGCTTCCTCTTCCCATGACTGTCCGACCTTTCTATGAGATATCTGTCAAGCCGACCTTCTCTAGCCAACTTTTCTATCACATTTTTAAGGTCGTAACAATCGTTCGTGGAGTGACCATATATTTTATGGTACTCACAGTAGTCGCTGCGGCTTCCCCCCTTTTTATTTTTGATGGGTCTGGGGGGTGGCAGCCTTTCAGTGTTACAAATTTCTCTGTACACATCCACTATTGAAACTTTTAGAGGAGTATAAGAGTGGTACTTCCTTGGTCTGTCGAGACCGAGTTCTTCCTTCTTCTTGGTCTCCCTCTCCCTCTCTTTTATTGAGGGAGGGTGCCCAGGTCGCCAACTTAGGTCTCTTAGCTTAGCATTTTCCTCCATGTTGATGTACTTTTCAGCTCTTTCCTACACATCACTCAAGGAGATGGGGTGTCTTTTGGATATGGACTGCGAGAAGGGACCTTCTCTAAGCCCATTGACTAACCCCATTATTACTTGCCTCGGTGGACAGGTCTCGAATCTCCAAACATGCTTTGTTAAACCTTTCCATATAGGCTCGTAAAGATTCTCCGACCTCCTGTTTTATTCCCAGGAGGCTCGGTGCATGTTTCACTTTGTCTTTCTGGATAGAGAACCTCATCAAAAACTTCCTTGAGAGGTCTTCAAAGCTGGTAACCGACCTCGGGGGGAGGCTATCGAACCACTTCATCGCTGCCTTCGATAGAGTGGTCGGGAAGGCTTTGCATCGCGTAGCGTCGGAAGCATCAGCTAGGTACATCCGACTTTTGAAGTTGCTCAGGTGATGCTTTGGATCCGTGGTTCCGTCATAGAGGTCCATATCAGGGCTTTTGAAGTTCCTCAGAACTTTTGCCCTCATTATGTCTTCGCTGAAAGGATCCTCCCCACCTAAGGGTGGCTCTTCCTTTTCGTCACGGGAGTTGCGACCTTTGAGGGAGGATTCTAACTTTAAGAGTTTTCTTTCTAACTCTTTTCGTTGTTCCATCTCCTCTTTTAGGCTCTTTTCGGTTTCCTTTTGTCGCTCCCGTTCTTGTTCTAACTGTTCCAGGCGACTGTGGACTAATCCCATGAGTTCAGTTACATGGGATGGTCCCTCTTTTTCTGATTCGCGCCCTTCTGAGGAGTTTACCTTCGGGTTTTTTACTCCAGAGGTACCTTCCCTGTGTTGATTATCATTTTCCTGGTGGAGGGTGAAGTCCGCATCGTTATTGCCTGTGTCCAGATTCTCTTGCTCAGAATCTGTCTCCACATGACCTTCTTCGTGGGATCTGTCCGCCATCAGTGGCTGATCTTTCGGGTCCCCGGTAACGGCGCCAATGTTACGGTGGGTAACCGGAGATTAATGGACTGGACTGTATTTGGCCGGCCCAATCGTCTGCGGATGGTAGCCTCCGAGCAGGTTTGCACGCTGGAACCTCCTTCCGACTTGTGTACGTGAGTGAATGGGGGGTGGTACCTGCAAAGACACTCCGATGCCTAAGTTAGCAAGGGTGTGAACAGGTTTAGAATGTATTGGGCTTAGAGATACCTGAAGAGTGTCAGTGTATTTATAGTGGTGAACCCATAACCACCGCTGCAGTAGTGCCACCCTTTTAGGGTGATAACCGTCCCTTTATCTTAGGGAGGTTAAGATATGGCTCCCGGAAGTGGTTAGAGAGATTTTAGGGGCAGTTACTCATTTGGATTGATGTTAATCTGCCAACTATTCTCCGTCCCGACTTCTTTAGAGCAAATCGTAGTCAAGACCGACTTCTTAGTACGAAGGTCGGTGCTCAGCAAGGCTCAATCCTCTGGACTAGGCTTTTCGTTTGGACATGGGCCTTTATTATTGGGCCAGGGTATGAACAGGTATGTTTCAAATTTAGGGAGATGTGTTGACATGAAAGAGGGCAAGTTATATGGAATGAAAAGTCATGATTGTCATATATTTATGGAACGTTTACTGCCAATTGCTTTTAGTTCATTGTCAGAGCAGATCTGAAAGCCAATAACAGAGTTAAGTCAATTCTTTCGAGATTTGTGCTCAACATCGTTACGAGAAGATGTTCTAAATAAGCTAGAAGAAAATATTCCAATTGTGCTATGCAAGCTAGAACGTATTTTTCCTCCTGGATTTTTTGACTCAATGGAACATCTACCTATTCATTTGCCATTTGAAGCATTGCTTGGTGGTCCTGTGCAATATAGATGGATGTATCCTTTTGAGAGGTACCTTATTCACACCTCTATATTTACTCTCAAATTTCTTTTTGCTGTTTTATTAAGTCAACTATTTGTTATTTGATTTTTGTTATAAATTTTTTCATGATAGGTTTCTCCATCATCTTAAAAAAAAGGTCAAGAACAAAGCACATGTTGAAGGATCTATCGTTGAATCATACCTAATTGAGGAGATTTCTTACTTTTGTGAGTACTATTTTAACCAAACTAGCATCGATGCAAAGCAAAATAATGAAGGTGATGATTCAATTGAGCAAAATTTGTCTATTTTTAATTTGCCTGGTTGTTTGGCTGGTGAATGCAAAACTCGTTATTTAGATGACAAAGAATTCAGTGCAGCCATGAATCATACTAATAAACTGTGATGAAATTAAGCCATATATTGAGTGAGTATTTATCTTCCTATATATATTCTTACTATTAATAATATTTCTTATATTAATAATTTTAATTTATTTGAAATTCATGTACTATAGGATCTTTGTGGATTTCATACGCCAAGATCATATTACTTTAAGTGATGAACAAGTTGATCAATTTATTGAAGCGGATTTGCAGAATGGTTTAAAAATGTAAGTCAACATGATATGATAGTCTTATTGCACACACAATTTTTGGTAGATGACATATTATATTCTAACTTATTGGTTCTTATTTAATATAGGTTCATGATCCTTTAAATAATGTGACAGATTCGAATATTCATTCCTTGGCATGGGGTCCTTTGAGAATTGTTAAATGTTGGCCTATTTACAAAGTCAATGGCTTCAAGTTTCACACAAGATCTCACTCAAGTGAAAAGTCAACTCAAAATTATGGAATATGTGTCAAAGGCACATGTTATGGTGAATATGAAAATGATTTCTATGGCCTGCTTAATGAAATTATCCAAGTTGAGTATACTGGGCTACCACTAAAAAGAGTTGTACTATTTAAATGCGAATGGTTTGATCCCACGATTGGCAAAGGAACAAAGGTAAACAAAGAGTATGGAATCATACAGATTCGAAAGAATCGACGATATGGTAAATATGATCCATTTATCATTGCACATAAAGCAATTCAAGTATATTTTGCACCTCATCCAATGAGCAACACCAAGGAAAAAGCAGAATGGTGGTTTGTATTCAAGACTAAAGCAAGAGGTAAGATTGAGATTGAAACAACAGAGGATTTTGCATATCAAGAAGATGGCACAAATCAATCTAACAATCATATCTCAAATGATATTGATATTGTTGTTGATTTACTGGATACCAATAGTACAAGATATGAAGAAGAAGAAGAAGAAGAAGAAGAAGAAGAAGAAGAAGAAGAAGAAGAAGAAGAAGAAGAAGAAGAAGAAGAAGAAGAAGAAGAAGAAGATGATGATGATGATGATGATGATGATGATGATGATGATGATGAGCCACTTGGGGATGAAGACGAAGATATGGATGAGGATGAGAATGAAGACGAGGACGACGACGAGAACAATGAGGATGAAAATCAAAATGAATAGTATGAAAAAGTCCACTAAAAAATGTATTTATTTGTATTTTTTTAAATTTTTAATATACTACAATCTTATGAAAAAGTATATGACTTTTTTATTTTACGTGATTTTTTTTATTATATTTTATTTTTACTATTTTTTTAGAAGATTGGATATAATTTATTGAGAAAGTCTAGGAGCCAGCACTTTTATTAAAATTTGGTCATCATTTAATCATTAAAGGAAAAATGAGTAATTGTCCACCATTAGATGTAATCTCACACCATTAAAAACACTACTGATGGCTAATTGATGACTACAAATCACAAAATCCACTGACCCCTAGCACTCTTCTAATTTATTTTTAAGATTTTTACATATGTAATTCTTTGATACACTTTATCTTAAATTTGTTAAAAAATTAAAATTTGAATTATTATAACGTAAATAATTAAAAGAATAAATTAAAAAATAATATGAGGTAACTAAAAAAAATCAAAATCAAATATAAGATGGTATATAAAAATTTGTATGAGAAATTTAATATTAAATATAATAAAAATAAAAGAATAAAAAAAAGAAGATAGAGTATATAAAAAAAATAAAAAGATAGAGTCTCCCAAGTTTAACTAAAAAAAAGTCAAACATAATATACAATGATAGAAAAAAAACTAATATAGTCAATTTAGTTCTAAAATTTAGGATTAAATAAGTATATTTGTTAAATTTTTTTATTTTATACTGAGTACGTACTACCTGAATTAAAAGAGTTATGGTGAATAATAGATTAATTTACTAGTCTTATATTTTAATGGTTGATCTATAATGATTCAATTAATTATTTTAAGATTGTAATTTATTTCATATTTGATATTATATAAAAATAAATTATTAACTTAATAAAAAATTAAATGATTTTTTTATTTTTAAAATATTTAAAAATATATTTTAAAAATAAACCAACTAAATTTCATGGTAACCCCACCAAAAGTATCCATTTCGTTGGTGCCAGGCACAAAATGGCTTCCCCCTCCAGAAGTTCCAATTCGTGTGCGCCTCTCCTGAGATGATGACACTAAATCTATTTCGCGGTACTTTGTGAACAATGGCCCTGCGCATTTTTGTAAAGCTTTCTCTTCATGCGTATTATGAGAATTAATTTTTTTATTTACTTATTTATATAAAAAAGCATGCATAAATAAGCGCTAACGTACCTATTAATCCAATTTTAAAAAATATGTATAATAATGAATAAGATGTTAATTGGTATGATGATTATTTCATATTTTGATCAAGAAGTTTTGGAGTTGAAAGGTGCAAACAAAAACGGTACCTTTTTATAAGTTATATATAATTAAGGTTATTTTAGGGAAAAAACTTTATTTTAGAATAGTAAAAATATTTGGGACAAATCATTGACTAATTTAAAATATAAATAATATTTTTATACTAAATTTAAAAAATTTTTTTATAAATAACGAAATTTACAAATGATGCTATTTTGCCTCAAATTTGTGGAAAAAAATTTTGTCTATTTCGAAGGGTTAGTTATATTAAAAGCATTTAAGACTAATTATAGACAAATTTGGGATAAAATTAACATTTTTCAAAATGCGTCCCAAATCTGTCTGAAGTTATTGCGCATATTCAGATGGAATACGGACGAATTATAGTTTTTGTCCAAAATGTGTTGCTAATCTGTATGAAAATTTTGGCGCCATCTAAAAAAAATTTGGCGCCAAAATTTGGGACAAAATTTAGACAAATTTAGGACAGAATATATTATTTCAATATCTCCACTAAAAATTGTTTAACATTTGTCTCAAATTTGTCCGAAATGAAAAAGTCATTCAGACGGAATAAATTTCGTTTGAAATTTTTGTCCAAAAAAGCCCTATTTCTAGTAGTGCCCTCCTTATTTGGCATTAACCCTCCCATACTTTATTTATATTCTTATTTTTATTTTTGGGTTACTTTTTCTTTTTTTCCTCTTCTTTCAGGCTGGCCACCAAGAGGGAAAAAGACGAGTTTCTAACTGGAACAGTGAACAAGTCTACCGCACAATCTTTGGAGAAGAGCATCAGTTGGAGCAACCTATCCACCTGCACATCTCAGCATGCACCGAAGACGGTGCAATCTTTAAGTGTGGGGAGGTCGATACCGATCTCCAGGGGTTAGCTATTTTCTTCTTTTCAACACCATTGTTTTATTTTCTTCGTTAGTTCATTGTTGCATTACATGTTTGTTTGATTTTATGCATTTAGCTACTGCTTGGTTAAAGTAATGAGTTTCTTTTTAAGACCCTATTTTTGAAAAAAAAAATTTTCACTAATTTAAATCAAAATTTAAATGTTAAATTTGTTTGAAGTTGTATTTAGAACATGGTTTTTGAGTCAAAGAACACACAACCTGTGAGATTTTGAGCTTATTCACATGGTTACATTATTTAACCATAAATTTTTATTCTTGTGTGTTTTCTTCTCTATGATTGTAATCTTTATTTTGTTCCAATCTATATGTCCAATATTTAGTGTATTTACATACTTGTATATGATTGAGGCCATTACTTGTTTTTGCTCACTTACCCCAAACAAGCCTACCCTTTTATGTCACCCTTGTTAGCCACTTTGAGCTTTTTTATCCCCTTCTGTTCTATAACCACATCACTAGCCTTAAGCAGAAAAACAAATTAAATATCCCAATTGAATCTTTGGTTAGCTTAAGATAGAGGTTGTGCATCAACTAAGTGTGGGGAAACTGTGGGAATATGGGTTAATAAGGGAATGTATCATGTTTCTAATTCTGAATATTGGGAAAATTGGGTATCTACTCATGTAAAACAGAAAATTAAAAATTCCATATGCATTGATATGTTATTTTAGTTTTTATGTCTCTAAAAAAAAGAAAAAAATATATATATATAATATAAATAAATAAGGGGATAAAATTACCCCAATGTTAATATCAATGTATATGTGACACAAATTAAAAAGTTGATACATGAGTATGTGATACAAAAGTAAGAATTATGGGTGGCTTGGCATGATTTTAAAAGTTATATAGAATGTATGTATGTTAGGTGATAGCCCAGGTTACTCAAAGATTTAATTTATAGCTCATTTAGCCATACATATATCCTCACCCTTGCATTGGCCCCATTACAACCTTGAAAAGACCTCATGTTATTTGCATTGGTACATTAAATATTTGTTAATTGGTTAGATGAAGAACAAAGTTTTAGAAAGCATGATTATGAAAGAATAGAGTGATTGACCCTAGACACTTGAGATATTAGAGTGCATATATACTACCAGTGAGGGTTCAATGCTTGATTCTATGTTCCCTGCTTTCATGGGCTATCTTCTTACAAGTTTACTTGTCTTTTATTGTGTAATTTAAATTAGTGAAATTTAATTCATTTTTGTCTTGGAGAACTTGTTTGCTTTTAACCAAGTAGGTAGAAATATTTTGCATGTAGTTGTATTCACATAGATAGGTTGCATTTCATACTCTCTATCATTCCTCTTCACTCCTTTATAGCTTCTCTTGAGCTTAGCATGAGGACATGCTAATGTTTAAGTGTGGGAATGTTGATAAACCCCTATTTCATGGTTTATCTTGTGCTCAATTAAGTGGTTTTTATCAAGTCCTTGCCCACTTGTTCATATGAATTGCATGGTTTTACATTCTCCTTACTGATTTTGTGCTATGATTGAAAACATGCTTCTTTAGTCTTAATTTTGCTATGTTTAATCCTCTCTTATTACCATTTGATGCCTTGATATATGTGTCAAGTGATTTCAGAGATCAGAGGGCAGGAATGGCTTAGAGGATGGAAAGAAAGCATGCAAAAATGGAAGGAAAGCACAAATTGGAGTCCTTGGAGGAACTGGCAGTGACGCGTCCGCATGGACGACGCAAACGCGTGGTTCGCGCAAAAGAGAATCGACGCGAGCGCATGGACGAGGTGAACGCATGACTTGCGAAACACAACTGACATGGGCGCATGACTGACGCGATCGCGTGGAAGAGCAAAACTCCAGATGACGCGACCGCGTGACCCACATGGACGCGTGATGTGCGCGATCTGCAGAATTTGCAGAAGTCGTTCCCAGCGATTTCTTGGCCCCTTTTAGCCCAGATCCAAGTCCAGAGAACACAGATTGAAGGAGTATAAATGGGAGAATCCATCCATTCATGAAGATATAGACAGAGATTGGAGACTGAATACTGAATTCATATATAGTTTTAGGATTTAGATGTAGTTTTTAGAGAGAGAATCTCTCTCCTCTCTCTTAGGATTAGGATTAGGATTCCTCTTAAAGGATTAGGATATCTTATTATTTCAACTTCCAATTTTTCTTTTTCATCACAGGTTCAATGTTCCTTTTTTATTTATTTTCTCTTTTATTTATTTATGAACTTTTCTATGTTAGATTTGATTTCTTTTATTAAATATAATTTGAGGTATTTCAGACATATGATTTTGATTTAGATTTTTTACTATTGGCTTTGGTTGATTAATTGGTAACTCTTGAATTATCAAACTCATCGTGATTGGTAATTGTTATTCTTGCTGATTAATTTAGATTCATATAACTCTAGTATTTCCTTAAGGAGTTAACTAGGACTTTAGGTGTTAAATTAATTTGTCCACTTAATTAACCTTCATAGTTAGAGGTTGACTTAGTGGTAGCAAAAATATAATTCTCATCACCTTTGATAAGGATAACTAGGATAGGACTTTCAGTTTTCATACCTTGCCAATATTTTTATTAGTTATTAATTTATTAATTCCTGCAATCTATTTCTCTTGTTCAAAACCTTTTCAAACCCAAATACTGTTTTCCATAACTAATAATAAAACACACCTCCCTGCAATTCCTTGAGAAGACGACCCGAGATTTGAATACTTCGGTTTATAAATTTTATTGGATTTGTTACTTGTGACAACTGAACGTTTGTACGAAAGGATTTTCTGTTGGTTTAGAAGCTATACTTATAACGCGATTATATTTTTATAAATTCTTTACCGACAGAAAATCCGATTCGTCATCCTCAAGTCCTAGTCAACTCCTAAGGAAAGACTAGCTTTAGAGGGATCCAAATCAACCAGCAAACTTTAAATATTAATCAACTGCTGAGTTTGATAACTCAAGAGTCACCAATCAATCAACTAAAGCCAAGAATATAAGAAACTAAATAAACGTCATGCTCATGTGAAATCAAAATTATTAAAATAATTAAATTATTAAGTAATTGAATAAGTTATTTCAAAATTTGGAAAGCATGCTCATGTGAAATCAAAATAATTAAATTACCATGTGCATTGAAAAAAAAAAGAGAAAAAAATTATTAAGTAATTGAATAAGGGGATACAAAAATAAAAAAATATATAATATACCCCAAATGCAAAATAAAAAGAATCAATGCACATGGGACAAAAATTCAAAAATAAGTTTGATACATGAGCATGTAATACAAAAGTGGAAAAAATTTGGGTAGCTAGGTAAAGCATTTTAAATTGTATAAAGTATGTATATGTTAGGTGAGATCTTAGACTAATCAAGGGTTCAATTATTAGCTCACTTAGCCTTATATATATATACCCTTACCCTTACCTTAGCCCCATTACAACCTTGAAAAAGGCCTCATGATGTTTGTATGTATACATTAAATATTTGTTGATTGGTTAGATGAAGAACGAAGTTTAGAAAGCATGATTAGAGAAGAATAGAGTGATCACCCTATACACTTGAGAGTTAGAGTGATATACACTACCAGTAAGGGTTCAATGCTTGATTCTATGTTCCCTGCTTTCATGAGCTATCTTCTTACAAGTTTACTTGTCTTTCATTGTATAATTTGAATTAGTGGAATTGATTCATATTTGTCTTGAAAAACTTATGTACTTTTAACCAAGTAGGTAGAAACATTTTGCATGTAGTTGCATTCACATAAATAGGTTGCACTTGAGAGTTAGAGTGATATACTACCAGTAAGGGTTCAATGCTTGATTCTATGTTCCCTGCTTTCATGAGCTATCTTCTTACAGTTACTTGTCTTTCATTGTATAATTTGAATTAGTGGAATTGATTCATATTTGTCTTGAAAACTTATGTACTTTTAACCAAGTAGGTAAAACATTTTGCATGTAGTTGCATTCACATAAATAGGTTGCAATTTTATGGTTTATCTTGTGCTCATTGAGTGGTTTTTATCAAGCCTTTGCCCACTTATTCATGTGATTTGCATGGTTTTACATTCTCCTTCCCGATTTTGTGCTATGATTGAAAACATGCTTCTTTGGTCTTAATTTTGCTATGTTTAATCCTCTCTTATTATCATTAGATGCCTTGATATGTGTGTTAAGTGATTTCAGAGATTACAGGATAGGAATGGCTTAGAGGATGGAAAGGAAGCATGCAAAAGTGGAAGGAATACAAGAAGTTGAAGGAACTGCAAAGCTGTCAGCCTGACCCTCTCGCACTAAAACGACCATAACTTGAGCTACAGAGGTCCAAATGATGCAGTTCCAGTTGCATTGGAAAGCTAACGTTCGGGGCTTTGATTTGATATATAATTTGCTATATTGACCGTACAGTTAGGCGATGCGAACACGTACTTCACGTGGATGCGTCGCAGTGACGAAAAACCAGTGTGGCAGATTTCATAACCAGCAAATTCTGGGCTGTTTTTGACCCAGTTCTCGACCCAGAAAACACAGATTAGAGGCTATAAAGTGGGAGAACGCATCCATTCATAGGGATACTTCAGATCAGATTCATAATTCACTTTTCATAATTTAGATGTAGTTTTAGAGAGAGAGGTTCTCTCCTCTCTCTTAGGATTAGGATTAGGATTCCTCTTAAAGGACTTAGGAATATTTTTATCTTCTTTAATTACAAGTTCAATGTTCTTTTTTTATTTTCTCTTTTATTTGTTTATGAACTTTTCTATATTAGATTTGATTTCTTTTATTAAATATAATTTGAGGTATTTCAGACATATGAATTTTATTTAGCTTTCTATATTCTTGGTTCTGGTTGATTAATTGGTAACTCTTGAGTTGTCAAACTCATCGTGATTGCTAATTATTATCTTTGCTGATTAATTTAGATTCCTATAACTCTAGTCTTTCCTTAAGGAGTTGACTAGGACTTTAGGTGTTAAATTAATTTGTCCACTTAACTGACCTTCATAGTTAGAGGTTAACTTGGTGGGAGCAAAAGTTACAGTTTTCATATCTTGCCAAGAGATTTTTTCATTATTAATTTAGTAATTCTGCAACCCATTTCTCTCATTCAAACCTTTTCATTTTCCTGCAATTCCTTGAGAAGACGACCCGAGATTTGAATACTTTGGTTAATTATTTTTATTGGGTTTGTTACTTGTGACAACCAAAACGTTTTTACGAAAGGATTTTCTGTTGGTTTAGAAGCTATACTTACAACGCGATCATATTTTTATAAAATTCTTTCCTGACAGGAAATCCTAACGTCATAATCCTTCAGGCTCTCATGCTGCCCTTGCTTAATTGTGCTGAGGTAATCCGATTCCCTTACATAGATTTTAGATGTTGCAAAATGATTGATAAACATCTTAACGAACTCATCAAAGCTAGTTATAGACCCTGCAGGCAAATTGGAAAATCATAATAAGGCAGCTCCATCTAAAAAAGTAGGAAAGGATCGGCATAAAATAGGATCGGAGTCACTGTTGAGGAATATCATGGACTCAAATTTCGTGATATGAACTTTAGGATTCCCGACTCTCTTATATGGTGCTAGGGTCATCGGGAGCATAAAGTTCATGGGCATTTTGAAATTCATTATCTCCTCAGAAAACGGATTGGCTCGTTGTCTCCCAGTTTTTGGGGGGTCTCCCCTGTCTTTGCATTAGACTCTGACTGATGCTCTTCATGTTGATCAGCGTTTGTCTTTTTGCTGTCAATTTTCCGATCTCCATTGATTTGCATTGCCGCTAACAGTTCGGCCATCCGCTGATTTTTCGCCAGGAGGGCGGCGTTGGCAGCCATGAGGTCAGTGTTAGTCTGGGAGGGTTGCTGAGTCTCCGAATGACCAGTCATAGTATCCCTCCTGCAAAGAAAAACGGATACAAAATGGACGCAGATGGATTATAAGGATTAAAATAATTGTGGGTGAAATTAAACTGTTCGGGCCCCACGGTGGGCGCCAAATGTTCTTGCAAGGATATTGTTGCCAAGCTATACGTCAGATCCTTGTTAATCGAGGTGAGTTCGGCGACCTTGGTTGGGTAAGTTGTATCCTCGTGAACTCGGACCCGAGCGTGGTACCTGCAAAAAGGATTCCGACGCCCAAACCAGTGGAAGAATAAACTAAATAAAGGATATAAGTGATATTAGGTGTAGTTCGAAGTATGTTGTGTATTTTTCATTCAAATCCTAGGCCTGGCTTTATAACCTAGTTTGTTTGCTTTGTGGTCGATTAATTTCTGAGATTTTTGGTTGATAAGATCCGAGATCGTAGTGATTTGAGTTCGAGATTGAGTGGGACGTTCTGAGTTGAGATCTGCGGAAAGTAATGTGTTAAAATAAAGCCGTTACATCGAGATATTGTTCGATTTCGTCCAAAATTATGGAGGTACGGTACAAAGACTAATAAAAAATTAAATTTTAAAAGACAATTATATTTTCCATAATCTTTGTAAATAAAAGTGAATGAAGCGTAAGCATTTTTTTTGTACGGGAGCGACTCACGGACAGTTGCCACGTCCTCTTCTAAGGATAATAATTAGATGGAGAAAATTAATTAATTAATTAATGTAATCAAAGTTGTAATATGAAAAAATCGGTTGGTTTATAGTTTTCGATTTTAAGTGTTAATTTATCATTTAAAAAAAATGCTAAAACAACAAAAATTTCCCCATTATATAGTCCAGGTAATTTCTATTAGATATATTTTTGTTTGCCAATAAGAATCCCAGAACTCTCGTCTAAAAAGGTGTAATATATCTACTTGGTTGTTGGTTCACTTCAAACCAAAAATTATAAGCCGATCGATTTTTCTAATATTTACAACTTTGATTATATTAATTAATAATACATCCCAACACACGTACATTAATTCCTCCATTTATGTTGTCGTCGTTAGAAAAAAAAACGTTTTTGGCAACTTTATGTGAGTCACTCTCCTTTTTTTCCTCATAAAATTAAGTTAACAACAAATCTTATTATCTTTAATTAGTTATTTTATGTTAATTAACTTATCAAAGTTACTCTAGCTCCAGTAATAACCTCTATGAAAGCTTCCACACTTTTTTATGAAATCTAAAAATCATGAACAAAATTGTTTCTGATAAGAAAGTCGATTTGGACATAAAAATAATATATATATATATTAAAAAATGTTTCGTCTGATTTTAGTTTTTAGACCTTTAAAGAGGTATCGACTAAATTTGTATTAATAATCTCAATTCGAGGAGTAGATATAAATCCTTTTTATAGATTATTTTTAGAATTTAGAGATCATACTGATGAGCGGATATTTTATACACTTTTTGATAGTGTTTTCATATAGTTTTTACATCTCTTATTGTATCTTCTACGGCATGAGTCTCTAAACTCCATAGTTGGGAGTGAGGAGCTCTGCTGTGTTTCAATGGATTAATACAATTACTACTGTTTTCTATTCAATCACGCTTGTTTCTGTTCTAAGATACTCACTCGTACTTCAATACAAAGAATGTAATGATCCGTGACACTCATTATCATTCTCAAATTTATGAACGCGTGCCTGACAACCACTTTCGTTCTATCTGAGCTCAACGTAGTCATTGGGCGATAGTTTGAGTGCGTATCTCTGGGGATTCTAATCCACAAGATTGACTTGCATCTCCTGACAACAGAGCATTTAAACTCGTGGTAGAGGCTAGAACCAATTGGAAGCATTCCTGAGATCTGGAAAGTCTAAACCTTGTCTGTGATATTTCGAGTAGGATCTGGGACGGGATGACTGTGACAAGCTTCAAACTCACGAATGTTGGGCGCAGTGACAGTGTGCAAAAGGATAGAGAGATCCTATTCCGACATAAGTAAGAACCGGCAGATGATTAGCCGTGCCGAAACCGTACCTGAACCATTTTCACTGAGAGGACGGATGGTAGACATTGACAACGGTGATCCACCAACATATAACTTGCCATAGAAGGAGCCATGCGTGTTTGGAGAAGAAGACAGTAAGAAAGCAGAGGTTCAGACGACAGAGCATCTCTGGAACCTCAACCTGTTCTTCATTACTGAACCACAAGTATCATTCATTTCATGCTCTTTTACTTTCTACAAACAAAACCATTTTTATTATTAATTTCCTGACTAAGATTACAGGATAACCATAACTTGCTTCAAATCGGCAATCTCCGTGGGGTCGACCCTTACTCACGTAAGATATTACTTGGACGACCCAGTGTACTTGCTGGTTAGTTGTACCGAAGTTGTGAAAAGTGTAATTCACAATTCCGTGTACCAAGGTTTTGGCGCCGTTGCCGGGGATTGTTCGAGTTTGGACAACTGACGGTTCATCTTGTTGCTTAGATTGGGTAATTTTATTTTATGTTTAAGCTTTTTATTTTTATTTTTGAAAAAATACAAAAAAAATTTAATAAAATCATAAAAATGAAAAAAAATTTGTGTTTCTTGTTTGAGTCTTGTGTCAAATTTTAAGTTTGGTGTCAATTGCATGTTTTAATTTTTCTTAAATTTTTGAAAATATATGCATTGTGTTCTTTCTTGATCTTCAAGTTGTTCTTGTTTATTTTCCTTGTTTGATCTTTAGTTTTTCTTGTTTGATGTCTTTCCTTGTTTTTCTTGTGCATTTTCGAATTATTAGTGTCCAAAGTATAAAAATTTTTAAGTTTGGTGTTTTTTTGTGTCCTTATTTCCTTAAAAATTTTCAAAATTTGTTCTTAGTGTTCATCTTGATCTTTAAAGTATTCTTGGTGTTCATCTTGACATTCAAAGTTTTCTTGTTTGTTTTCTTTGTTTTGATCTAAAAATTTTAAGTTTGGTGTCTTTTTAGTGTTTTTCTCTCTCCTCATTAAATTAAAAAAATATCTCTTCCTTTATTTACTCATCATTTTCGAATTCCTTAGGTTGACTTAGTCAAAATTTTTAAAATTTGGTAGTTTCTTGTTAGTCAAGTCAAAATTTTAATTTTAAAAATTTATCTTTTTAAAAAATAAATTCTTTATCAATTTTCTTTTTATATTTTTCAAAAATCTTTTATAAAATTTTTCAAAATCTTTTTCTTTTTTTATATATAATTTTCGAACTACTTGTCTCAGTTTATTATTTTGCTTGAAAAATTTTAAGTTTGGTATTTTTTTATAAGAAAGTTTCAATCTTTAAAATTTTAAAATTATATCTTTTTCAAAAACTTTTCTTTTATTTATTTTCTTACAAGTATCTTTAATTTTAAGACACATCTTTTTCAAAACTTCCTAACCACCCTCTCTCTCTTCATTTTTCGAAAATCAACACAAAAAAAAATTCAAATATTTTTAATTAATTAATTTAGTTTTCTAATTTCTTTTATTGATTTTTATTTTCTTAATTTTCAAAACTTGCATAAATTTTTTTATTTACTTTATTTTAATTTCATTAATAAAAAAAAGAGGGGAATAAAATTTTTATTTACAATCCACATCATCTCCCTTTTTCTATTATGGACCTAAGTGGAAATGAACAGTCCAGAAAGACTCTGGGATCATATGCTAACCCCACTATTGCTTCATATGGGAGTAGTATCTGTATACCTCTCATTAGAGCCAGCAATTTTGAGCTAAACCCTCAGCTCATTAACATGGTGCAGCAAAATTGTCAGTATTCCGGTCTTCCACAGGAAGAACCTACTGAGTTTCTGGCACAGTTCTTACAAATTGCTGACACAGTGCGTGATAAGGAAGTAGATCAAGATGTTTACAGATTATTGCTGTTTTTATTGGCTATAAAAGATCAAGCTAAGAGGTGGTTAAACAATCAACCCAAAGCCATCATAAGAACATGGAAACAATTGTCAGACAAATTCCTAAATCAATATTTCCCTCCAAAAAAGATGACACAACTAAGGTTGGACATCCAGGGCTTTAAACAAGAGGTAATGAATCTCTTTATAAGGCTTGGGAGAGGTACAAAGAGATCCTAAGGAAATGCTTCTCTGAAATGTTTTCAGAATGGTGCAGTTAGACATCTTCTACTACAGACTTACAGAAAAGGCCTAGATATCTCTAGACCACTTAGCTGGTGGATCTATACACATGAGAAAAACAGTTGAAGAGGCTCAAGAGCTCATTGATACAGTTGCTAGAAATCAGCATCTGTACTTAAGTAGTGAGTCCTCCATGAAAGAAGAGGCTAAAGCAGTATCCACTGAACCTAGTCCTCCAGAACAAGTTGTTGAACTCAACCAGCAATTGCTTTTTCTAACAAAACAGTTGGCGGAATTTAAGGAGATGCTACAAGATACCAAAAACGCTAACAAGAATATGGAAGCACAATTGGATCAGACAAGACAGCAGTTATCTAAACAGATAACAGAAGAATACCAAGCTGTTCATTTAAGGAGTGGGAAGATATTGAATGTCTCAACTCAAAGCAGCAGAAAGCCAAGAAAGGAACAACTGAAAGAGGATGACCAATTCACTGCCCAAAATCCCTCTGAGGATAGTAAGAGCCCAGAGAGGAATGATTTTGGCGTTCAGACGCCAGAAAAGGGTCAGAAGTCGGCATTAAACGCCCATACTGCAGTCAATTCTGGCGTTCAAACACCAATGAGGGATCAGACACCTGAAAGTGCTGATAACAACCCCCTTAAGTAGGCTTCTCCAACCACTTCTGTAGAAAATAAACCTGCAGCAACTAAGGTTGAAGAATATAAAGCCAAGATGCCTTATCCTCAGAAACTCCGTCAAGCGGAACAGGATAAACAATTTGCCCGCTTTGCATACTATCTCAGGACTCTTGAAATAAAGATTCCGTTTGTAGAGGCACTTGAGCAAATACCCTCTTATGCTAAGTTCATGAAGGAGATCTTAAGTCATAAGAAGGATTGGAGGGAGACTTAAAAAGTTTTTCTCACTAAAGAATGCAGTGTAGTCATATTAAAGAGCTTACCAGAGAAGTTTAAAGATCCCGGAAGCTTTATGATACCATGCACATTAGAGGATGCTTGTACCAAGACATCTTTATGTGATCTTGGGGCAAGTATCAACCTAATACCTACATCCACTATCAGAAAGCTTGGTTTGACTGAAGAAGTCAAACCAACCCGAATATGTCTCCAACTTGCTGATGGCTCCATTAAATTTCTATCAGGCGTGATTGAGGACATGATTGTCAAGGTTGGGCCATTTGTCTTTTTCACTGACTTTGTAGTGATGGAAATGGAGGAGCACAAGAGTGCCACTCTCATTCTAGGAAGACCTTTCCTAGAAACTGGACGAACTCTCATTGACATCCAAAAAGGGGAGGTGACCCTGAGAGTCAATAAGGATGAGTTTAAGTTGAATGTTGTCAAAGCTATGCAGCATCCAGACACATCTAAAGACTGCATGAGCGTTGACATTATTGACTCCCTGGTGGAAGAAGTCAATATGACTGAGAGTCTCGAATCAAAGCGAGAGGACATGTTTAAAGATGTTCAGCCTAATTTGGAGGAACCAGAGAAAATAGAAGAATCTCTAAAAACTCCTCAGGAAGAAGAGAAGCCTCCTAAACCCGAGCTCAAACCACTACCACTATCCCTGAAATATGCATTTCTAGGAGAAGATGACACTTTTCTGGTAATCATAAGCTCTGCTTTAGAGCCACAGAAAGAGAAAGCACTAATTCAAGTGCTAAGAACGCACAAGACAGCTCTTGAGTGGTTCATAAGTGATCTTAAGGGCATTTGCCGAGCCAGATGCATGCACAAGATCCTATTGGAGGATGATGCTAAGCCAGTGGTTCAACCACAAAGGCGGCTGAATCCAGCCATGAAGGAGGTCGTGAAGAAAGAGGTCACTAAGTTACTAGAGGCTGGGATTATTTATCCTATTTCTGATAGCTCCTGGGTAAGTCCTGTCCAAGTTGTCCCCAAAAAGGGAGGCATGACAGTTGTTCATAATGAAAAGAATGAAATGGTTCCTACAAGAACAGTTACAGGGTGGCGAATATGTATTGACTAAAGAAGGCTCAATAAAGCCACCAGAAAGGATCATTTTCCTTTGCCATTCATAGACCAGATGCTAGAGAGACTAACAGGTCATAAATACTACTACTTTTTGGATGGCTATTCAGGTTACAACCAAATCGCAGTAGATGCTCAGGACCAAGAGAAAACAGCATTCACATGTCCATCTGGAGTATTTGCTTACAGAAGAATGCCATTTGGTCTGTGCAATGTGATGCATGAGCATCTTTTCTGTCTTTTCCTAGTGAATTTGCATCTAATTTCTTGAGTTTAATCAAGAATTAATTATATTTTAGCCACTATGGATGCTATTTTGAGTTTTGTGCAATACTGTTTATTTTAGGTAGCATTTGGCGGGATTTGATGGAGTTTTTGCAGCACAAGAATCAAAGAAGATGGCTGCGATGAGCGATGCGCACGCGTGCCTGACGCGTGCGCGTGATCTGGAAGTATCCATGGTGACGCGTACGCATGATTGAGCATAAGCGTGAATTGAAGATTTGCTCAGCGACACGTACGCGTGACCGACGCATCCGCGTGACTCGCAGAAAAGACCATCAGTGCGTACGCGTGACTGACGCGTATGCGTGACATGCGCCACGTGCAAAAAACGCAGAAAATGCTGGAGGGTGATTTCTGGAACCCATTTTAGCACCCAAGTTAGGCGCAAATCCAGTAAAGCCAAGTGGTCCCCACGTTACAAGACGCGGAGTAGTTAGTTAATTATGATTTAAATTCAAATTTGATTTTAAAATAGGAAAAGATATTATCTTAATTTTAAATATTAGATTTTTAAATTAATTAGGATTAGTTATAAACAGCAGAGACTTCTCTTCTATTAGGAGGTTCCGTTAGGGGGATTCCATTAGGGAATTCTATACAAATTTACATTCCACATTCCATGAGCAACTAATCCTCCATTGTTAAGGTTAGGAGCTCTGTCTATTTGTATAGATTGATTTTATTACTTTTTCTATTTTAATTTATGTATGGATTTATAATTTAAGAATTGTTTTCGCTCTTTATTTTATGAATTTGGGTGGAACGGAAGTATGACCCTCTTTCTATTTGAGTTCCTGTAAAACTTGGAAAAGCTCTTTACTTGAACAACAGCTTGAAAACAAATTCTCCTAAATTTTAATTATCTGAATTTAACAGGATACGTGACATATAATCCTTTTATTTCTTGGGTAATTAGAGTTTTTGTGGCATATAAAGTAGAAATTGATTATCACCCTTTAATTGGAATTAATTGACCAAGGAATTGGAAGTTAATGAATTTTAGAGGAGACTAGGAAGGTCTAAGGAATTAGGGTCTAGTCACATACAGTTTGCCATAAATTAAATCCTACATAATTAAAATAGTTAGTAAGAAAAGTAAATCTGGAAAAATAGATAACTCTGAAGCCTTAACTACCTTCTCAATATTTTATTCCCAACTTATTTATCTGCCTGTCTTTAATATTCCAAATTTACTATTCATGCTTTTGAACTTTCAAACACTATTTTCTATTTGTCTAACTAAGCCTATCAAACACTATTGTTGCTTAGTCCTTCAATCCTCGTGGGATCGACCCTTACTCACGTAAGGTATTACTTGGTACGACCCAGTGCACTTGCCGGTTAGTTTGTGGGTTGTAAAATACCGCACCACAATGCACCTGCAACCTTTCAGAGGTACATGCTCTCTATCTTCTCTGATATGGTAGAAAAATTTCTGGAAGTCTTCATGGATGACTTCTCTGTATTTGGAGACTCATTCAGCTTCTGTCTTGACCATCTAGCACTTGTTCTGAAACGGTGCCAAGAGACTAACCTGGTTTTAAACTGGGATAAATATCACTTTATGGTAATTGAAGGAATTGTCCTCGGGCACAGAATTTCAAACAAGGGAATAAAGATGTATCAAACTAAGGTAGAGGTCATTGAAAAATTACCACCACCTGCCAATGTTAAGGCAATCAGAAGCTTTCTGGGGCACGCATGATTCTATATGAGGTTTATAAAGAATTTTTCAAAAATTGCAAAACTTTTGAGCAATTTGCTAGCCGCTGATACACCATTTGTCTTTGACACAAAGTGTCTACAGGCCTTTGAGACTCTGAAAGCTAAACTGGTCACAGCACCAGTCATTTCTGCACCAGACTAGACATTACCATTCGAACTAATGTGTGATACCAGTGACCATGCCATTGGTGCAGTATTGGGACAGAGACATGTTAAGCTTCTACATGTCATTTATTACGCTAGCCGTGTTTTAAATAACGCGCAGAAGAATTACACAACCATAGAAAAGGAGTTGCTTGCAGTGATTTATGCCATTGACAAGTTCAGATCTTATTTAGTAGGATCAAAAGTGATTGTGTACACTGACCATGCTGTTCTAAAATATCTCCTCACAAAGAAGGATTCAAAACCCAGTCTCATAAGATGGGTGTTGCTTCTACAAGAGTTTGATATAGAAATAAAAGAAAGAAAAGAGACAGAGAACCAAGTAGCTGATCACCTGTCCCAGATAGAACTAGTAACAGGAGCGTCCCTCCCTCTTACTGAGATCTCTGAAACCTTTCCGGATGAGAAACTCTTTGCCATTCAGGAAGTACCATAGTTTGCAAACATTACAAACTATAAAGCTGTGAGATTCATACCCAAAGAGTACAGTAGGCAGCAAACAAAAAAAATTGGTCTCGGATGCAAGGTACTACTTGTGGGATGAACCATATCTCTTTAAGGGATGTGCAAACAGAATAATCCGTAGATGTGTGCCTAAAGAAGAGGCACAGAAGATCCTATGGCATTGCCGTGGATCACAATATGGAGGACATTTCAGAGGTGAGAGAACAGCCACAAGGGTTCTCCAATGTGCCTTCTACTGGCCTACTCTCTATAGAGACTCTCGAGAGTTTGTACATAACTGTGACAGTTACCAGAGGGCTGGTAATCTACCTCATGGTTATGCCATGCCTCAGCAAGGGATATTAGAGATTGAGTTGTTTGATGTATGGGGTATTGACTTCATGGGGCCTTTCCCACCATCATATTCAAACACTTATATTCTAATGGTAGTAGACTATGTATCTAAATGGGTAGAGGCAATTACAATACCCACTAATGATACTAAAACAGTGATAAAGTTCCTCCAGAAGCATATCTTCAGCAGGTTCGGTGTCCCTAGGGTACTGATCAGTGGTGGAGGCACTCATTTCTGCAATAAACAGCTTGACTTTGTTCTGATCTGATATGGAATCAACCACAAAGTGGCAACTCCATATCATCCATAGACAAATGGGCAGGTTGAAGTCTCAAATAGAAAACTAAAACAAATCCTGGAATGGACTGTAAGTACCCGTAGAAAGGATTGGGCAAGAAGTCTGGATGATGCTCTGTGGGCATACAGAACCACATTCAAGACTCCTATAGGGACCTCTCCATACCAGCTTGTGTATGGCAAAGCCTGTCATCTGCTAGTGGAACTGGAACACAAGGCCTACTGGGCAACCAGGTTGAATGAGCTAGAAGAGTTCAGACTCAATGCTTTCGAAAATGCTAAAATTTACAAGGAGAAAGCAAAAAGGTGGCATGACAGCAAGCTGTCATCTAGAGTCTTTGAGCCAGGACAGAAGGTTCTGCTGATTAACTCTAGGCTCAGATTGTTCCCTGGGAAATTGAAATTCTGGTGGAAGGGACCATATGTGATTACGAGTGTGTCACCATATGGATATGTAGAGCTTCGGAATATTGACTCTGACAAAAAGTTCATTGTTAATGGACAGAGAGTCAAACATTATCTTAAAGGCAATGTTGCGCAAGAGTGCTCAAGACTGAGACTAGATTAAACCTCAGTAAAGTCCAGCTAATGACAATAAAGAAGCACTTGCTGGGAGGCAACCCAGCCATTAGCAAAAATTAGATGTTTTGAGTTTATTTAATTCTGTTATTCATGTTTGTTAATAAATTTCAGTAAATAATTTAGAAAAATGAATGTTCAGAACATAAAGCAGAGAAATCACAGAGAAAAAGAGCTCACTGGCATTCAAACGCCAGTAAAGGTATCATTCTGGGCGTTAAACGCCAGAATGGGTAGCATTCTGGGTGTTTAATGCCAGAACAGCAGCATCCTGAGCATTCAGAAAAATGCCCAGTAATAAAGGATTTCTGGCATTTAACGCCAGCCAGAGTACCTGGCTGGGCGTTAAATGCCCAAAATGGCCACCAGATGGGCGTTAAACGCCAGAATGACCATCATTCTGGGCGTTTAACGCTAGAACAGCAAAGGGAGGGAATTTCGTTTCCAATTCAATTTTTTTCAAATTTTCTTATTTTAATTCATAATTTTCTGCATACAAATGTTACAAATATTCTTCTTTCAACTTCCATTTCCAAAATTAATAATCTTATAAAAAAAAATTTTCTTTTAACTCTTTTTCAATTCTTTTTCAAAACATTTTCAAAACTCATTTTTTTCCAATTTCTTTCCAAAATTTTTTTATTCATCCATATTATCTTTTAATTCTTAGATGCATTAACAAAAATTCAGATTTCACTTCCTCGTATCTTTTTCATATATTTTAAATTTTAAAATCTTATCTTTTTCATATCATGTTTATCTTTTATCAATCATATCTTTCTATCTTATCTTTTTCTAAAAATTTGAAACCCATTCCCCCCTCCCTTTTAAATACACATTCGGCCAACCTCCTTGACCCATTATTCAAATATTTCTCTCCCTCTATTCCTCTTCTTTTCTTTTGCTTGAGGACAAGCAAACTCTAAGTTTGGTGTGATTTTCCATGATCATTGAGCTAAAATAGACTATCTTCGGAGAAGCTATAAAAAATTATATATCGTTGCAAAGCCCCAGATGTTAGCTTTCCAACGCAACTAGAACCGCCGCATTTGGACCTCTGTAGCTCAAGTTATGATCGATTTAGTACCAAGAGGTCTGGCTGGACAGCTCTAGCAGTTCCTTCAGTTTCTTGTATTCCTTCCTTTTTTGCATGCTTCCTTTCCATCTTCTAAGCCATTCCTGCCCTGTAATCTCTGAAAACACTAACACACATATCATGGCATCGAATGGTAATAAAAGAGGATTAAAATTAGCTAAATTAAGACCAAAGAAACATGTTTTCAATCATTGCATAAAATCAGGAAGGAAAACGTAAAACATACGAATTGTATGAATAAGTGTGAGAATAGTAGATGAAATCCACTCAATTAAGCACAAGATGTACCACAAAATAGTGGTGCATCAAATCTCCCCACACTTAAACATTAGCATGTCCTCATGCTAAGCTCAAAAGAAGCTATAAAGAGTGAAGAGGAATAGTAAGATGTATGAAATGTAACCTATTTATATGAATGCAACTACATGCAAAATGCTTTTACCTACTTGGTTAAAAGAAAATAAATCTTCCAAGAACAACAATGAACTGGATTCCACTAATTCAAATCATAAAAATGAAGTACAAATAACTTGCAAGAAGAAGATAGCTCATGAAAGCCGGAAACAAAGAATCGAGCATCGAACCCTCACCAGAAGTATATACACTCTAATTACTCAAGTGTTTAAGGTTCGATTCTCTCAATTCTCTACTAACCTTGCTTTAAGACTTGCTCTTTATCTAACAATCAACAAAAGTTTAATGCATAAATACATAAATCAAGAGGTCTTTTGAGGGTTGTAATGGGGTCAAGGTCAAGGTAGGATTGTATTTGGTCAAGTGGACTGAAATCTGAATCCTTAATTAACCTAAACTTCTCACCTAACTTAGGACAATCCATATAATCATAATATAAAATCAATAACTACCCATTAACTGTGTTTACTACATATTCATGAATTCCAATTTTTGAGTACAGTACATATGCATTGCTATCACCATTTACTTTGGGGCATTTTGTCCCCTTTTATTTTTTTGCTTTTTTTCTTTTCTTTTTCTCTTTTTTTTCTTTTTCTATTTTTCTTTTCTTAATCTATTTTTTTCTTTCCTTTTTCAATGCATATGATTAAGGTATTGAATGCATAAACATGTTCTTAACATTTTTCACATTTTCATACAAAGTCTAACATACTCAATTCCCAAACCAAACGTTTCCAAACACACTTTTTCCACACTTATTTCATGAGCACTTTCACTAGTCTAAGCTAATCAAGGATTCAAATTAAAGACATTATTATTTTTTGCTTAGAGTTAGTGATGAGCTAAAGTAAAGAACAAAGGGGTAAAATAGGCTCAACATTGGTTTGCAAAGGATAATGAAAGGGTAAGGCCATATGGGTATGTAAGCTAAGTGAAACAAGGCCTCAATCATATAAGTATATTCATACATTAAACCATGAAAATATAGAATCAAGCAAGATATAGATTACAATTTTAGAGAGGACAACACACACAAAAAATAAAATATATTGGTTGGTAAAATGCAACCAATTGAATAGGCTCAAAATCTCACTGGTTTTGTGTGTTCGAGCTCTAAACCATGTTCCAAAATAAAATTCTTCAGACAAGTTTAACAAAAATTTTAATTCAATTTAGTGAAATACTCTAAAATAGTTTCTTGAAAAAGAAATTATTACTTCAACCAAGCAGTGGTAAAATATGCACAAAATGTAACAAACATGCAATCAAACATGCAAATGCAACAACTAAATTAACATAGAAAATTGAATATTGGTGTTGAGAAGAAAAGAACTAACCCACGGCAGTCGGTATCGACCTCCCCACACTTAAAGATTGCACCGTCGTCGGTGCATGCAAAGTTGTGCAGGTGGACGGGGGTTGTGATTCCTCAGCTGGTGCTCTTTGTAGAGGCTTTCTCTTTATCCTTCCTGGTGGCCATCCTGAAAAGGGAGAAGAGAAAGGGACATGAATTCAAAGGGATAGAGCAAGGAAGAGGGCAGTACGAGTGATAATCATGCCAAAGTAAAGAAGAATGTCGTTAACACATGGTCGCAACTCCATGCAATTAGGACATCAATGGAAATATAGCATGATAAATTGAGGCAATTAAATGCAATATGTTTATTGGCATGCTGGCAAAGGCATGAGTAGCATAGATCAAACATTAAAAGCCAAAATGTAGTATTACTCGTAACAAACTAACAATAACGTTTGTATTGACAATTATATTTAATTAATAAAATATTTAAAGCGTTTTGTGAAAAACAGGCATTAGAGTAGAAGGATAGAATAATTAAGAATTCACAATGCCATACGGGCTTTTCACAAACACTTGGTATGCATGTAAAAATCCAAAAATTAATATTAATTGCCAAATCACTCTTGATGATATCCACAAGCTCAAGTATAATAATATAAGACTCAAATAAAGCTCCAACACCAATATAAAAATTAATGCATGAAGAAAAAGAAAAGAATGGGAAAGAAACCATAAATAAGTAAGCATGAAAGAGAAAATTTGTTAAATGCAATAAGAAGAATGAAGGAAGAAAGAATAAGGGAATGAAAAATCGAGACACGCGTGCGCGTGAGAACTATATTCGCCATGGACGCGTACGCGTCGCCCACGCGTACGCGTGGATAGTCTTGGAAGCAAAAAGGACGCGCACGCGTCAGGGACGCGTACGCGTGGATGACCTTGTGCCTCTAACACAGTTCCAGCGTGGGGGCAGCACAACTTTCTGTCCCACATGCTATTTACGCCGATTTTCCTATCCACGCGTGCGCGTGCTTGACATGTACACGTGGCTTTCCCTTGTGGCAAATTGACGCGCTCGCGTCATAGACGCGTGCGCGTGGATTGAATTGTGCGCAAAGCACACCAGCCGCATGATTCCATCGCAACTTTCTGTTCGTTGGATGGGGGAGCGAAACTGCAATCGACGCCCACGCGTGGCCTGCGCGCACGCGTGGTTTGCCCCTATATATATATATGCAGGCTATATGCGGAAATAATGAGAAGATTCACTAAAGAAAGCTAAAAAGAGAAGGGAACGATCATAGCATGGTGGGTTGTCTCCCACCCAGCACTTTTAGTTAAAGTCCTTAAGTTGGACATTTGGCGAGCTCTTTATCATGGTGGCTTGTGCTTGAACTCATCCTGAAACTTCCACCAATGCTTGGACTCCCAATAAGCTCTAACATCTCCAAGTGAATTCACCAAGTTTTGGTGTAGTTTTTCATAAGCTTCGAGCTCCCAGAGTTGATCCTCTTGTATGTCGGGGTCCCAAATCTTGTTTCTACACCCGTCTTTAAGTTGATAATCATGATTCCATCTGGGTGGTTTAGCCTTGGAATTCTCATTTAAGCACCCAAATATCCTCCTAGACCCATTCAATCGAGCTCTACACCAACCTTTGCATTTCAACTTGGAGCATACAACCATGTTGAACCTTGGTTGATAACTCCAACCACTAACCATCTTCCTCTTGCTCTTAATGCCACAAAGAGCTCTAAGTTACCCATCTGTCTCAAGCAAAGCATATTCAAGTAGGCTAATTAAGCTTAGAGATGAAAGATTTACCCACTTGAATGAAAGAATGGATGGTGATGGCTTTGTAGGAGAAGTCTCCAACAACTTTGGCAAGGTGATTTCCAGCTCCATTCCCTTGAGTTCTTCCTTGACAACTTCCATCTCTTTGCAAGCTTCTTCAATTTCAACCTCTTCCTCTTGGTAGCTTTCTTCCAATTCAATCTCTTCTTCCTTGCTTACCGAGGGCATGGGAGGTTGTGCTTCTTCTTCCTTAATCTCCACCTCTTGATCAACCTCTTCCAAGTCTTTAACCATGATATGCCTTGGAGGTTGTACTCCCTCCTCAACATCAATATCAAACATCTTGGAAGGAGGCTCTATGACTGGACTTTCCCATGGAGGCTCAGCATCTCCTAAGTCTTCAACCACTTCCTCTTTAACTATTGCGGCTTTGTCCAATTGTTTTAGCATAAAATAGTACTCATCCTTGATGATTACCTTTCCATGACAACTCCCTTCAACAACTACTTCATCTTTAAGGGTCTCTCCTACTTCCACATTTTGGACCTCCTCTTGCTCCTCTAGAAATAAGGCTGCGTGCAACCGATCCATTGCGTCCCTAAGATGATCCCTTTTCTCTTGTTCCATGTCAATAGCATCATTGGGATCATATTGCTCTTAGATTGATGGATGTGGTTGCTCTTCCACAGAGTGTGGTGATGGGATGGGAAGATCATTATGTGGTTGAAAAGGAAGTGCACTAGAGCTTGAGGGTTGAATATTGGAGGTAGAGGGTTGGTCCATACAGGATATAAGATTTTGGAGTTTAGAGGTGAGACCAATGAGAGAGGTAAATGTGTTCTCCATGGAGGTTTGGGGTGGATAGGAGGGTTCGTTTGTTGGGAGGAAGGGCTCATGATAGGAAGGTGGTTCATCTTGATAAGGATATGGAGATGGTGCATATTGAGTTGGTGGTTCTTGGGGAGGTGGTTCGAAGTATGGTTTGTATGGTTCATACAGGGGTTGGTTAGGTGGATATGTACAATGGTGAAAAGGGGCTTGTGAGTATGGTGGTCCCAAGCTATGTTGAGGAGGGGGTTCATAGGCGTATGGTGGTGGTTGTTGATAATCAAAAGAGTGCTCACCATAGCCATTATCTTGATATGCTTCTTGGAATGGCTCTTGGTCATAGTATATTGGCGGAGGCTGTTGCCAAGAGGGTTGATCAAATCCCTGTGGCTCCTCCCATCTTTGATTTTTTCAACCTTGATGCATGTTCCTATTAGAGCTTCCATTCCCTACAACAACATTGGAACAAAATTCAAAGCGAGAGGAGTGAGAATTCATAGTAGGTAATAAAAATTAAAAACAAAAACAAATAAACAAGCAAATATTTACAATAACCAATAATAAGGCACACGTTTACAATTTTCCGGCAACGGCGCCATTTTGATGAGAGAATTTTTGCTAGTAAAGAATTCACAAAAATAATCACGTTGCTAGTATAGTTTCTAAACCAACAAGAATTCCTTCATACAAAAACTTGTTTATCACTAAAGCAAACCCAATAAAAATTAATAACCGAAGTATTTAAACCTCGGGTCGTCTCTCAAGGAATTGCAGGGAAGTGTGTTTATTATTGGTTACAAGAAAAGTATCTTTTGGGGGTTTTTAGATAAGAAGCAAGAATAGTATATGGCAAAAGGAATAAACTAATAACTAGAAAAGCTCTTGGCAAGGTGTGAAAACTGGACGTCCTATCCTAGTTATCCTTATCAATTGTGGTGAGAATTGGCTTTTGCTCCCACTTGGTCAACCTCTAACTATGAAGGTATGTTAAATGGATAAATCAATTTGATTCCTCAGGTCCTAGTCAATTCCTAAGAAAAGACTAGAGTTAGGGGAATTCAAATCAATCAACAAAGAATTCCAATTTTCAATCAACAAGGAGTTTGATAAATCAAGTGTCTCCAATTACTCAACCAAAGCCAAAGGGGGAAATCCAAATTATTTATATCATAAATAAAAGAAAGCAATCATAAATCTGAAATATCTCAAATTATATTTAAATATAAAATCAAATCTAACATGAGAATTCATAAATCAAAGTAATAGAATAAATAAAAATAGAAGAGAAACCAAAGTAAAGGAACATTGAACCTGAAATGAAGAAGAAATAGCCTAAAACTAATAGAAATCCTAAATCCTAAAACCTAAGAGAGAGGAGAGAGCCTCTCTCTCTAGAAAACTACATCTAAACCTAAAATTATGTGAATGAATGTTGTCTCCATGAATGGATGCATTCCCCCACTTTATAGCCTCTAACCTATGTTTTCTGGGCAAAAAACTGGGTCAAAAATAGCCCAAAAATCGCCCTCAGCGATTTCTGATACATCCAGCACACGGCAAACTCACGCGTACGCGTGGATTGTGTTTTCTCCAGGTCACGCGTGCGCGTGATCCACGCGTGTGCGTCGCCTATCTTCGGGAAAACTATGAAAAATTATATATCGTTACGAAGCCCCGGATGTTAGCTTTTTAAAGCAACTAAAACCGCCTTATTTGGACCTCTGTAACTCAAGTTATGATCGATTTAGTACCAAGAGGTCAGACTGGACAGCTCTAGCAGTTCCTTCAGTTTCTTGTATTCCTTTCACTTTTGCATGCTTCCTTTCCATCTTCTAAGCCATTCCTGCCCTGTAATCTCTGAAAAATCTTAACACACATATCATGGCATCAAATGGTAATAAGAGAGGATTAAAATTAGCTAAATTAAGACCAAAGAAACATGTTTTCAATCATAGTACAAAATCAGGAAGGAAAACCTAAAACATGCGAATTGTATGAATAAGTGTGAGAATAGTGGATGAAATCCACTCAATTAAGCACAAGATGTACCACGGAATAGTGGTGCATTAGAGGTCCATCAGCTGATTCCTTGTGAAATTTACATAATTGCAAACAAGGAATCTACTGAGGCCAAACTAGCTTACCCAAGCTTGAATAGTCTGTTATGCAAAGATGCAGGGGTACAGATAGGTGTAAATGAGTACATCCCAGTTGAACACCCAATCACCCAAAAAGTAATGGATGGACCTCAAGTTCAAGAAAATCCCATCAAGAGGAAGGCGCATGAGCTCCTCCCAGAAATTCCTCAATTTGATTATTGGGCCTGCTTAGAAGTATCTGTTACCAAGCTGCATGAAGATATGGATCAACTCAAAGAAGAGCAGCAGAATAAAAACAATATGCTCTGTAAACTACTCAAAGAACAAGAGAAGGAAGGGCGTGAGATACAGGAGCTAAAGTGCCAGAAGCTGTCCCTTGAAGAGCCAGCCATCCCACAGATTGAAGGAGCGCCTCTCTCTCAGAATAAAGGTTGTTGAGTCCTAACTCTGTGATAACTTTTGCTATTAGAAACCTATTTTAAAAGTTACATGAGCATTAGTATTAGAGTCGTTTATTTTTATTATTCCATAAGTATTAGTAGCATTTAAATTTCCATTCTTCTGTTGCATGAGTAGTACTTTATTTTTATTTTTTTCAATTTGGCTATAATTTACTCTTCTTATCATCATTAAACATGAATAAAATAGTAGATTTTTTTTAGAAGAGCAAGGGTGCAAACATTTCGAGTATATAATAAGAAAAATCCAAATTATTTATATGCGGTGTCATTACTTTAGCTCTCTGAATGAATGCATAAACAGTGCATATTTTCTTTATATATTGAAATTTAAGTAATGTTTGGCTCTTGAAAGAATAATGAAAAAAGAAAAATGTTATTGATAATCTGAAAAATCATAAAATTGATTCTTGAAGCAAGAAAAAGCAGTGAAAAATACAAAGCTTGTGAAAAAAAAGGGGCAAAAAATAAAGAAAAAGAAAAAGCAGGCAGAAAAAGCCAATAGCTCTTTAAACTAAAAGGCAAGAGCAAAAAAGCTAGTAACCCTTTAAACTAAAAGGCAAGGGTAAAGAGGATCCAAGGCTTTGAGCATCAGTGGATAGGAGGGTCCAAAGGAATAAAATCCTAGCCTAAGCGGCTAAATCAAGCTATCCTTAACCATGTACTTGTGTCATGAAGGTCCAAGTGAAAAGCTTGAGATTGAGTGGATAAAGTCATGATTCAAAGCAAAAAGAGTGTGCTTAAGAACTCTGGGCACCTCTAACTGGGGACTTAGCAAAGCTAAGTCACAATCTGAAAAGGTTCACCCAGTTATGTGTTTGTGGCATTTATGTATCTGGTTGTAATACTGGAAAACAAGATGCTTAGGGTCACGGCCAAGACTCATAAGTAGCTGTGTTCAAGAATCAACATACTAAACTAGGAGAATCAATAACTCTATCTGAATTTTGAGTTACTATCGATGCCAATCATTCTGAATTTTAAAGGATAAAGTGAGATGCCAAAACTATTCAGAAGCAAAAAGCTATAAGCCCCGCTCATCTAATTTGAATTTGATGTTCATTAAAGACTCTGAGATTTTATTGCACCATAATCTTCTTTTTTATCCTATTTTATTTGTCTAGTTGCTTGGGGACAAGCAACAGTTTAAGTTTGGTGTTGAGATGAGCAGATATTTTATACGTTTTTTGGTAGTATTTTCATATAGTTTTTAGCATGTTTCATTCACTTTTTGTTATATTTTTATTAAATTTTATTAAAAAATCACATTTCTGGACTTCACTATGAGTTTATGTATTTTTCTATAATTTCAGGTATTTTTTGGCTGAAATTGAGAGACCTGAGCAAAAATCTAATTCAGAGGCTGAGAAAGGACTATAGATGTTGTTGGATTCTGACCCTCCTGCACTCGAAGTGGATTTTCTAGAGCTACAAAAGCCCAATTGATGCACTCTCAATTGTGTTGGAAAGTAGATATCTTGGACTTCCCAACAATGTATAAAAGTCCATATTTTTCTCGAGATTTGATGGCCCAAACTAACGTTGAACGCTAGCTAGAAACCCTTTTCTGGCGTAAAACGCTAGAACTGGAATACTTCTTGGCATTAAACGCCCATTTTGGCACCCAGGGTGGCGTTTAACTCCACTTCGAGGCATATGCACGTGGAAGCTTGGAAGCTCAGCCCAAACACTCACCAAGTGGGCCCCGGAAGTGGATTTCTGCACTATTTGCACTTAATTACTCATTTTCTGTAATCTAAGTTACTAGTTTAGTATAAAAATTACTTTTAGGGATTCATTTTGTAAAGTATGACATTTTACATCTCTTATTGTATCTTCTACAACATGAGTCTCTAAACTCCATAGGTGGGGGTGAGGAGCTCTGTTGTGTTTCAATGGATTAATGCAATTACTATTGTTTTCTATTCAATCACGCTTGTTTCTATTCTAAGATACTCACTCGTACTTCAATACGAAGAATGTAATGATCCGTGACACTCATTATCATTCTCAAATTTATAAACGCGTGCCTGACAACCACTTCCTTTCTATCTGAGCTCAATGTAATCATTGGGCAACAGCTTGAATGCGTATCTCTTGGGATTCTAATCCACGAGTTTGACTTGCATCTCCTGACAACAGAGCATTTAAACTTGTGAGATCAGAACCTTCGTGGTAGAGGCTAGAACCAATTGGCAGCATTCCTGAGATCTGGAAAGTCTAAACCTTGTCTGTGGTATTCCGAGTAGGATCTAGGACGGGATGACTGTGACGAGCTTTAAACTCACGAATGTTGGGCGCAGTGACAGTGTGTAAAAGGATAGAGATATCCTATTCCAACATAAGTGAGAACCGACAGATAATTAGCCGTGCGAAAACCGTACCTGGACCATTTTCACTGAAAGGACGGATGGTAGCCATTGACAACGGTGATCCACCAACATATAGCTTGCCATAGAAGGAGTGATGAGCGGATAATTTGTACGCTTTTTGGCATTATTTTTAGTATGTTTTTAGTATATTTGGTTTAGTTTTTAGTATATTTTTATTAGTTTTTAGTTAAAATTCACTTTTCTGGACTTTACTATGAGTTTGTGTGTTTTTCTGTGATTTCAGGTATTTTCTGGCTGAAATTGAGGGACCTGAGCAAAAATCTGATTCAGAGACTGAAAAGGACTGCAGATGCTGTTGGATTCTGACCTCCCTGCACTAAAAGTGGATTTTCTGGAGCTACAGAAGCCCAATTGGCGCGCTCTCAACGGCATTGGAAAGTAGACATCCTGGGCTTTCCAGCAATATATGATAGTCCATACTTTGCCCAAGATTTGATGGCCCAAACCGGCGTTCAAAGTCACCTTCAGAAATTCCAGCGTTAAACGCCGGAACTGGCAACAAAATGGGAGTTAAACGCCCAAACTGGCATAAAAGCTGGCGTTTAACTCCAAGAAGAGTCTCTACACGAAAATGCTTCATTGCTCAGCCCAAGCACACACCAAGTGGGCCCGGAAGTGGATTTTTATGTCATTTACTCATCTCTGTAAACCTTAGGCTACTAGTTCTCTATAAGTAGGACCTTTTACTATTGTATTTAGATATCTTGGTTCTTTTGGTTCCCTCTCTGGGGCCGAAACCAATGATCACTTTTGTTCTTATGTATTTTCAACGGTGGAGTTTCTACACACCATAGATTAAGGTGTGGAGCTCTGCTGTACCTCGAGTATTAATGCAATTACTATTGTTCTTCTATTCAATTCCGCTTGTTCTTGTTCTAAGATATTCATTTGCACCCAAGAACATGATGAATGTGACGATTATGTGACACTCATCATCATTCTCACCTATGAACGAGTGCCTGACAACCACTTCTGTTCTACAAGCAAACAAGGCTCTAATGTTTATCTCTTGGATTTCTTAACCGGAATCTTCGTGGTATAGGCAAGAACTGATGGCGGCATTCAAGAGAATCCGGAAGGTCTAACCTTGTCTGTGGTATTCTGAGTAGGATTCAATGATTGAATGACTGTGACGTGCTTCAAACTCCTGAGGGCGGGGCGTTAGTGACAGACGCAAAAGAATCACTGGATTCTATTCCGGCCTGATCGAGAACCGACAGATGGATAGCCGTGTCGTGACAGGGTGCGTTGAACATTTCCACTGAGAGGATGGGAGGTAGCCACTGACAACGGTGAAACCCTTGCATAAGCTTGCCATGGAGAGGAGTAAGAAGGATTGGATGAAGACA
Organism: Arachis stenosperma; assembly: GCF_014773155.1. Taxonomy (NCBI): domain Eukaryota; kingdom Viridiplantae; phylum Streptophyta; class Magnoliopsida; order Fabales; family Fabaceae; genus Arachis; species Arachis stenosperma. Next base: position 95,200,583 of record NC_080378.1, read on the forward strand.
GTAGGAAAGCAGAGAGACGGAAGGGAAGGCATCTTCATACGCTTATCTGAAGTTCCTACCAATGAATTACATAAGTATCTCTATCTTTATCTTTATGTTTTATTCGTATATCACTATATCCATTTGAGTCTGCCTGACTAAGATTTACAAGGTGACCATAGCTTGCTTCATACCAACAATCTCCGTGGGATCGACCCTTACTCGCGTAAGGTTTATTACTTGGACGACCCAGTGCACTTGCTGGTTAGTTGTGCGAAGTTGTGTTTATGCCATGGTATTGAACACCAAGTTTTTGGATTCATTACCGGGGATTATTTGAGTTGTGAAAAGTATTGATCACAATTTCGTGCACCAAGGAGCCATGCGTGTTTGGAGAAGAAGACAGTAAGAAAGCAGAGGTTCAAACAACAGAGCATCTCCGGAACCTCAACCTGTTCTTCATTACTGAACCACAAGTATCATTCATTTCATGATCTTTTACTTTTTACAAACAAAACCATTTTTATTATTAATTTCCTAACTAAGATTACAGGATAACCATAGCTTGCTTCAAGCCGGCAATCTCCGTGGGATCGACCCTTACTCACGTAAGGTATTACTTAGACGACCCAGTGCACTTGCTAGTTAGTTGTACCGGAGTTGTGAAAAGTGTGATTCACAATTCCGTGCACCACATACTCAATAAAAATATAAACAATAATAATTATAGAAAACAAAGAGTAAGAAATAATAAATACAAAAATATAAAGAATTGAAAATTATTGTATTAAAATATGCAGAATTTGACAAGTGCTTGAATGAAAATGATAGAATTTAAATAACAAAAAGAAAATCCATAAGTGAAATTACTAAAAAGAAAAAAGATAGAGTATCCTATTACTTATATGAATTTGTGACTTGCATTTCTGGATGTTAATGTGACTAAAAATTTTAGAGTGAATAAGTGTGTGAAGGCATAAAAGTTCCTCTAATTTATTGTGTGAAATCTTTAGAAGACTTGAAGTAACAATATTCTGCAGTAAGTAATACGTACAAAGAGACACAAATTTGAACGAAAAATAAAATCCTCTATTGTGATTCCTCACTCCCCTTTACAATAGATGCAAAAGGCCTTTTATAGGTAACCAAATAAACCAAACCACACAATATACATACTCAAGATTCTAAACTTAAACTACCACTAATAAAATTATAATTACCACTTTATCCATTATCACTTACTGACCTTTTTTGTAATTTATCTTTATCATTTACACCCCTTTCAAACTCATGACTTCTAAAGGTTGGAGTCTGAGTTTGTTTCTAAAATTATGAAAGAGTGCCGAGGAAACTGGCTTAGTTAAAAGATCAGCAACTTGCAACACTACTGGGATGTGAACCACAACTAGCTACTTCTTCTTGACTTTGTCTCGAACAAAATGAAGGTCCACTTCAAAATGCTTGGAACGGCTATGAAGAACCGGATTAGTCACCAACAACATAGCACTCAAGTTATCGTAAAAGATGGTTGGTAGGACTGAAGAAGAGATCTTAAGATCTTTGAGCAGATTTTCCATCCAAGTAATATCAGCCGCTGCATCTACCAAACACCTGAATTCCGCTTCAGTCAATGGCCTACTTATTGCAGCTTGTTTTTTACTCGACCAAATCATTAGATTGCAGCCCAAATAAACACAATATCCACTCGTCGACCTTCGATCATCAAGATCATTGGCCCAATCTGGATCTGCATAAGCTATTAAAAATCAGTATATTTTGAAAAACATAAACCATAATCACTAGCACCTGAAAGATATTTCAATATTCTCTTCACTGTCAACCAATGCTGCTGAAGAGACCGATGCATAAACTGGCTCATGCGATTTACAATAAAATCTATCTCCAGATGAGTAGGAGTAACATACTGCAATCCTCTCCCCCCCCCCCCCCACAATAGACCTATAAAAAGTCACATCTTCAAATAACTCAGAGCCATTAGAAGTTAATTTCAAGGTTGATAGCATGGATGTAAGCCATACTATGAAGCGTACCAACTCTACTCAACAATTCACTGATATATTTTCTTTGAGAAACATGAATACTTGAATCAAAAAGTGTATTAAACTCAAGCCCAAGAAAAAATATAAGCTTCCTAAATCTTTGAGAGAAAAAAATATCACTTAAACTAGAGATCAACTTAAAGATTTCTTGTGGAACACTTTCAGTGATCATTATATCATCAACATAGACAAGAATAAAAATAGTAGAGGAGGATGTAAATTTAGTAAACAAAGATGTGTCAGTTCTTGTAGGAGTAAACCCAAACTTTGTAAGAGTAGAACATAATTTGTTGTACTAGGCACGTGGTGCCTGTTTGAGTCCATAAATGGCACGATTTAACTTACACACAAAAGTAGTGTCTTGATCCTCAAATTTCGGTAGTTGAGTCATATAGACAACCTCATCAAGGTCACCATTAAAAAAGATATTATTAAAGTTAAATTGCCTTAGACACCAACCATTAGAGAGAGCTATGGTAAGTATAGTACGGACAGTGGGCAATTTGACAACATGACTAAACATTTCAGTGAAATCTACGCCATGTTGTTGATGACACCCTTTAGCCACAAGTTTGGCTTTATACCTCAAAATTGAATTGTTAGGAGTCTTCTTAATAGCATATACCCATCTACACCCAATAATAGTTGAATTTAGTGGAGGTAACAAGGGTCCAGGTTTGATTTTTTTCAAGAGTGCAGCATACTCTTCTTGCATTGCCTGAACCCAATGAGAAGAGTATTTGGCTTGTTTAACGGATGAAAGGATATTTTGCACTAAATCCAAATTAGTAGATGTGGCAGCCAAGGCTTTGGGCTTATGAATGCCAGCTTTAGCTCTTGTAGTCATAGGGTGATTATTTTTTGGTATATGAGGAGGATGGGCAGAGTGGCTAGAGTTTGTATAGGTTCGATGAGGGAGGGAGCGGAAAGAGATTTAGGTTTTGGTAGTGTAAAAGTGTTTGGTGGAGAGGCAAAGTTAACCAATTTAGGAGTGGATGATAAGCTAGAATTAGTTGGAGTAACACCAGGCTGCATTGGAGATGAATTAGTAACTAAATCAGTAAACATAGATTGAAAAGGAAAGCATGATTCATCAAATAAAACAATTCTAGCAATGAGAATTTTTTCAGAAGAGTTCAAACACTTAAAACCTCTATGTTGAGGTGCATATCCTAAAAAGACACTCTTCTCAAATCTAAAATCAAGTTTATGTGCATTATAAGGACGAGTGTGTGGATAACATTCACCCTTAAGATCATGGGCCCTCTTGTTCAGGTACTTAGACTTATTGATGGGGAGAAGAAGCCACCAATGGAATATATTTATGAAGCAATGGAAAAGGCAAAGAAATGCATCATGAAAATATTTCTTAATGATGAGAGCAAGTACAATGATGTTTTTAAAATCATTGACAACAAATGGAATTGCCAACTTCATTGTCCGTTGCTTGCAGTTGGTCATTTTCTAAATCCCGAGTTGTTTTATGAAAACCCTCGCATTGAGCTGGATTTAGAAGTTACAAAGGGGGTGGTTTGAGTGCATCAATAGATTGGTGCCAAGTCAAGTTGTGCAACAGAAGATATTGGAGGAGCAAGCACTATACAAGGCCAGCTATAGGCTTTTTTAATCAAATTTTGCAAAATCTCAAAGAAAAAAGATTTTACCCGATAAGATTGTTATAAATTTTACAAAGCTTTATAAATTTAGTTTGATTAAAAGCTTAGACAAATTTATTTTAATTTTATAGCATATTGGTGGCGGACATATGGGCATGAAGCTCCAAACATGCGAGACCTTGCTATCAAGATCTTGAGCTTGACTTGTAGTGCTTCAGGATGTGAGCGTAATTGGAGTATATTTGAGTATATTTATACTAGAAAAAGAAATAGGCTTGATTATGAAAGGATGGAGAGTTTGGTTTTCGTAAAGTATAACCAAATCCTCAAAGAGGTACAACCTTAAAGATGAAGTTGACCCTATTGCACTCAATGACATTGATGAGTGTAATGAGTGGTTAGTTTGAGAAATTAGGACTGTCACCTTTCGAGATGATGATAATGTGGATGATGATGCTGATTTAGTTCATCCAGATGACAACACTGAGTTGGAATTGTGTTTAAAGCAATGGTGGGATATGAGCCTACGACAAATACTAGGAGAAGACAACAAAATAGAAAAAAAAAAGGAACCTGCAAGGGGTGGTGCAAATAGTGGACCAAGTCGGTCTAAGGCTTCAAAAAAATGAAAAGGAAATGCAGTAATTATGAAGGAAGAAGAACCAAAATTTGAAGATGAAGAAGATTCTGAAAATGAAGAACAAGAAAAGGAGATTCAATTTAATGATACTGAATCACAAGATGATGAAGGCACAGAGAGACATGATAATAATCGTGTTAATTTGGATGAATTTGATGAGAGCTAGAATGTAGATGATAAACTATGTTTTATGTCTTTTATTTTATGACTTGCTTATGACTTTTAAGTTATGATTTACATTTGATGTTATATTTATTTGCTAAATTTACTACTATATTTGCTACATTAATTGGATGTTTTATGACTAAAAAATTGCTTATATAGATAGATTTTATAATTTATTATATTTACAATTTTTCTGTATTATTTTTTGTAGTACATATATGTGTATTTTTTAAGTAATCCGCCATTTTCGCCATATTCCGCAACGCCATCCACTATAACTGGATTTTTGGCTCGCAGTCATGAATTGCCATCCGCAATATAAAAAAAAACTATGCATCTCAGTAGAAAACTTGTTGCTTAGATTCATGTAGGAAGGTTAGTCCTCAAGCAACACCAATAGCAACTTTGATTCTTGTTGCCCAAGGAAGCGTTTTGTCCTCCTTTGCATGCAATTCAATCTTCCACATTAGTTAATTACTGGACCAAGCCAAGATTCATGTGATATTATTAGTAGTAACTAAGCAACAACAGCGAAAATACTATGAAATAAGTGATTTTCCAAGTTTCTTTTGGGCATGTACTCATACACCAGAAGCCAGTTATCCCCTTCAAGGCAGTATCCAATAAGTTTCCCGAGATTTGAATGATGAAGTTGCCCAGGACGATTTCACTTCACTCTGTAAATTATGCATGGAAACTCTTTATCATATCATAATAGCAATTTGATGATTCATTTTAAGCAGAAGAATCATTACGTGAATTAATAGCTAGCAATCAAGTAACCTACCAACCACTCCTTATGAATTTGAAAACCAAGCATTTATTCTCAACCAAAGTAAACAAAACCATATGGGAGAAAAAGAAGGGGGAGTGGCTGCGGGGAAACGACCATAGTTATCACCATTATTACTTCTTTTTTTGGGGAGGGCGAAGTTTTATTGCTTGGATGAATAGTTTTAATACAAAATTTCTAAACAAACAAATCACCTTAGTTTAGGTGACAAACAACTATTGATCATCAGATATTTTATTTGTTGAAATCATGACTCCATGACTTCAGAAAATAACAGCATATCTTTTTATTATTTTTTATTGATAAATGTACTTACAAATCTGAAATCCCAACTAGTTAAGTTTCCGTGAATGGAAGCCTTGCATATCCTCTCCTTTGCCTCCCAAAGTTCACCAGTGTGGAAGACATATTCTTTAACTACAAAAAAAAAAAAAAAAAAAAAAAAAAAAATCAGCCCTTAATTTTCACCGGGTATGAATGATCACAAAAACAAATTATCAACTTATGCCCAAAGTACAGTAGGTAAGAGGAACCATACCAGCAGGAAAAATGGGTATCTCCAGGACACATGAATCTTACACAGGCAAAAGAAAATTAAGAAATAATACAACAGACCAGCAAAGTAGTTGAATAAACTCAACAATAATGAGACAACAAAATTAATCTATATGATCAATTAAATCTAACAAATTGCTTAAATCTAACTGGTCAAAAAGACCACATAGCTAGTAACCGAAACCCTATCAAAAAGAAAAGAAGAAAAGGAAACCTTCAATGTGAACCCAAATCAACAAACAAAACCATAGCTAGTATCCTGAAAATTTGGGATCAATTAAATCCAACAAACCAGTTAAATTTCATCAGTGGAAGAAGAATTATTAAAAACTTCATCCAATGACCAAGCTCTAGACCCATCCATGAAAAAATTGAAGAAATAAAAAACAATTCAACAAAATAACTAATGAAACAGTAAATAAGATCTTAGGTAGCATTTGAAAGAGAGACAAAGATTCAGAGACAGGGATTGAAATAAGTCTCAGTATTGTGTTTGGTGTGAAGTGGGAGACAAAGACTGAAATAAGAATGAAGCTCTAATTTAATTTACACAAAAGATTAAGTTGGAATTAATTAATTGAAATAGGAATATTTTAGGTAGGTAGCGTTTGGTGGAGAGACAGAGACAGAAAGACTGAGACTGAAAGACAGAGACTAAAAGACAGGGATTGAAACAAATCTCAGTATTCTGTTTGGTGCAAAATGGGAGACAGGAATTGAAACAAGAATGAAACTCTAATTTAATTTGCACAAAGGGTAAAATTGAAATTAATTAATTGAAATGAAAGTATTTTAGGTATAAAATGTTATTAAAGTTTCAGTCTCCATCTCTAAAAATTTCAGTCCCATGTGTCCCTACTTTTTGGAAGTACTGAAATACTGAAATTTTGGAGACAGAGACAGAAATTTTAGTACCAGTCTCTGAACTAACAAACACAATACTGAGTCTCAGTCTCTCAGTCTCTGTCTCAGTACCTGAAAACAAACGCTACCAAAATGTTATTAAAGTTTTAGTCTTCGTCCCCAAAAATTTCAGTCTCCTGTGTCCCTACTTTTTAGGGATACTGAAATATTGAAATTTTGGAGACAGAGACTGAAATTTTAGTATCCGTCTCTGGGCCAACAAACATGATACTGAGTCCCATTCTCCGTCCCAATACTTCAAAACAAACGCTACCTTAATAATCAATCTACCATGAAACTCATGAGGAAATAACACAGGAAACCAATCACAAATACTAGAAGCATTTCTTTGAAGTTCATGACACATTAGAAAACCAAAATTAATCTAATGCCTACAATTTCTAGGATACATGAGAAATCCTAAATCAATCTAATGCCTACTAACCTCCGAAATTTAATTTGATCTTAACCGCCACCATCATCAGCTCAGAGAATCAGAGGGAAGAGAGAAATCCAGCTTGCAAAGCTAAACCCATCTTCTAGTGTATCCCACAAATCACTCCCAGAAATCTGCCCACCAGTACCTTCTCTCTGAACCCTAACCAAATAGCATCAGAGAGCTACAGCAGAGGGAAGCGGCAAAGAGCAGGTGAGACACAGAATGAAGAGATAGGAGAATATATAGGTGGCCACTTAATGCTATACAATAATCAATTTGTCATCTAGTCAAAATATGAAGATGGTTTTTGTAGACATCACACAGCAGTTGCAATCAACTGAAAATAAGACGAATTTATTATCATATTGCCATCTGTTGTATCTTATTCATTGTATTTCTTGACATCAGACCTAAATCCACTACATGATCCCAGAATATCTGTAACACTTTGCTTTCACTATTATCATCAGCACCCCTAATACATCTATAGAGTTTGATTGTTATCATCAACCTCTTCCTAGCCATCTCAACTAACACATTTGATGCAGCATTTGTATTCCCTGCTTTCCAGTAAGCATAGGCGATACTAGTGTAAATAACGCTATCAGCTGATATACCTTTTCCCTCCATATGATTCAATAACTTCTCAGCACATGCAATCTTTTCTAGTTTGCATAACCTTCTAATCAGTGCCCTATATACTGAAACATCAAGGCAAAGGCCTCTGCTTAAAAACTCATCTGGCAGTGCTAGAACTGCATCCATGTTGTTCTTCTTGCAAAGTCCATCCACAATCCATGAGTACGTAGAGTAATTTGGTGAAATTCCAGCATCAAGCATGCCAAAAAGATGCTCCTTTGCACTTTCCAGTTCATTTACCCTGCAGAACCCGTGTATCAGTGCCTTGTATGTAAATGGATCAGGCTTCAGCCCAGCTTCCAACATCTTATTCTTGAACTTCAGAGCAGATTTCAAATCTCCTATCTTGCAGTAAGCATTAATCAACGTGTTACATGTGATATTATCAGCTTGGAGTTTCCTTTCGCTCATCTCAGTCAACAATTTGTTTGCGTCCCTTATCCTGCCATCCTGACATAGCTTGCGCAGAATCGAGTTATAAGTGACAACTCCAGGGTCCAACCCCTCAGCCTGCATCAACTTGTGCAACTTCAAAGCTTGCCCGAGCTCATTCACCTTAGAATACCCATCAATCAATGTAGTATAAGTCACTTGATTCGGAGTCACATTGTTCTTCATCTCACTAAACATCCTCATAGCTTCCCTCATCCTACCTTCTTTACAAAAACCATGGATAAGAGAATTGTAACTAACAATGTCAAGACCTATCCCTTCTCTTTCCATTCTATCAAGTACTGTTAAAGCCTCATAGTGCATACCCTTCTTGCAATACAATGAAATCAAAGTATTGTAAGTGAAGATATCAGGAACTACACCCTTTTCCTCCATCTCGTTCAACAACTTCTCTGCACGCTCTATGTCACGTGACCTTGAACAAGCATGAATCAAGCAATTGTAGATATAAACATTACTGAAAAGCCCTACTTGAACCATTCCCTTGTGAACCTTCCACACCAAGTTAACAACCCCATCTTTAACCAAAGAATTCAACAGCACAGTGCAGGCATGCAAGTGTGGCTTAAGCCCAGAAACCCTCATATACTCAAAAACCTGAACAGCATCCTGCAGGGCTGGTTTCGACCTTGCATAAATTATCACAAGCCAGCTCAGCACTTGTGAATTTACCTCCGTGTCCTCATGGGACCTGATGAGAGACATCAAAACCGAAGGCGAGGAGAGGAAATCCCTCTGGGAAATTTTCTCGAGCAAGTGTTGTGCATCTCTGAAGTGCTTGTGCTTGGCAAGAATGTGAACCATGGCCCACGAGCAGTGCAAGGAGTGGGTATAGTTTGGGATTGACTGGGCCCACTTGAAGAAAGGGAAGGAATGTGTGGGCCCATAACCATGGAGTGAGAGCTGCAGGAGGACGTTATGAACGGGCGTAGGAGTGAGAGCTGAACAAGAAGTGCCATTCTTCGACTTCAAGAGAGTGCACCAGTGACCCTTCACAACTACCGCGCACATGCTGCGAATTAAGAATTGGCTGTGACTCCCAGCGGAAACCATATCCCTCATTGATTTGATTTCCATCCATCATCACACTATAAGAAAAGGCAATATTTGTATCAAAAAAAGTTGTTACAATAATTGTTAATTTCGTTACTAAATAATTTTGAACAAAAGTAAAATTGTTACAGAATTGTTGCGGTAAATCCCATTTCAAAAATTTTTTGCAACAAAAACCGAAATTTTGCAAAACAAAGTAATATTTTGTAACAATTTTTTAATACAAAAGTTAAAATTTGTTACAAAATTGGTAACAATTTTTGACATGTAGAACTTTTTTGTAACAATTTAAACTTTCGTGTCATAATATTCTATTACAAAATATTACTTGTTTTTGTAACTTTTTTATTCTTTTTGTTACAAAAACAGAAAATTCATTTTGCAACAACACTTTTTTAAATAATTAATATATCAAATTATTTCCTTAACAAGCTAAGTCAATATTTATATAATAATATAAATAATTAAAACATCTCTTACATGTAATTGGGATTTTACAACAAAATAGAATTACAGTTCTACAGATTCAACTAAATATAAGTTTTTTCCTAACATAAACTAGTGTCATAAGGTTATAAATCCATGACTCTTCTAGCATGATATAGTCAATATAAGGTCTAGCATATGTCAACAATTTTGCACCCCTACAAATGTGAAGAATGAAAACAAAAATAATTAGAAACAACATATATAAAGTTTAGCTTCCTTAATAGAATTTCCACAACAAAAGTGTTTAGTCAATATAAAGTTCAGCTTCCATAAGAAACCAACTATATGATGTTTAGTCTTTCTTAATTCACCACCTTAACTCTTAAACATCTTTTATGTTTAATTAGAAGTTTTGAACCCTAGAAGTTAAAATTAACTAATCCATTTAAAAATCTATTCTCAAACTTTAGAACCACTCAAGAATACATATCAAGTATTGACAACATAAAGTCGAGCTAATTAATCACAGTTCAACCACAACTTAGTGTTCAATTTCATTAAATTTGCATAACTATCAATCATCAAACAACCACAAGAAAACAAAAACGATCTACCAAAATTCTCATAACAAATATACTCAAATTCTCCAATTCCAATCACTTTAGTCTAACACCATTGATGTTCTCTTTCTAGCTCCACACTTAGTCTAACAAATTTTAGTGGTGTTGAAGTCTCATCTGAAAGACAGAACACCATTGCTAGCTAAGGTAAAAATTGCAGTCTTTTATATGCCATCAAGACCAGAACATCATTGCTTGACCATTTGAAAAACTAGTGCCATACAAAAGATATTCTAAAATCTCTTCAAAAAACTATGTTTGTGATCAGCTCTTAGCAAATGAATATCATTAACAATTATTTATTTTTCTTAATTTAAAAGCCACTCATTTGAATTGCACATATGATAAACATAATGGACCGAGTTCCTTAGGTAAGCAATAATTATTTCATGAAGCCATTGCAAGAGCAAAAATTTAAAATGTCATAGGCAAGCATAAAAAGAATGCAAACACGGTCAACTATGATCTCAAAGAAAACATCCCCAGTTAAAGAAACAGAACCAAAAACACTTATCAAAGTAAGAGTTCAGAGCAAAGAGTATTAAGATTGAAAGGTCAAATGAATTTGATTCAGCAGTGTTAGTTGCGTATAAAGTATAAACCCCGCCCTGTTTTAAAAAATAAAAAATAAAACAAAATAGGAATAAAAAAACCAGGAGCTCATCAATGGCAGAATAAGGGTACTCACATTGTTACATATTACGAAACAAAAACTTCAAATAATTAACAATCAAACTAAACCTAACTGCCTAAATAGCCAAAAGTGTCAAATGATGTCAAAAATACTAGTAAAATTACAGCCAAATCAGTGTAAAAAAAAAAACCCATCAAACTAACCCTAAGTAGCCAAATCTCAGTCTCAAATATCCAAATAAATTTAAAGAAAATAAACCACCTAAATCTAAAATCACAGTATTGTTATCAAGGAAAGAAAAATAGAACTGCAGGTAAAGTATCAAAGAATCAAACAAAGCCTGAATAAACCTAAGCAGTCAAACGGAGGTAACGAAAACGGCCTACCTTCAGGCTGCAGATGGCCAGCGATTCAGCGACGACGGTAATGGGGTCGTCGGTCGTCGCCCTCCCCGTCCCCTATTTCTCCTTCGATTCTTCTCCTTCCTTCGTTGCTCTGTTTCTCTCTCTCTGCGATTTTCTCTCTCTCCTCCCAGACTAGTCGGCGGTCCAGCAATGGTGGAGACCCTTTGTCGGCAACCACTTCCCCTTCTCTCCTCCCTCTTCTTCCTTCCCTCAGTATCTTTTCTTTGTTTCCCGTCTTCTTTCTTTTCTTTCTTCGTGGGTTTGAGACTAATCGAGATAAGTCTTAAAATAGTCCTTGAAGTTTGCACACAAGCCTTCAAAGTAATCTTTGAAATTAATAATTCTTCAAATTCATTGCTGAAATTATACTTTGAGACTCATAGTAGTCTTTGAAGAATTTTCATTCGTCGAAATCTTAAAACGACGTAATTTTAAAAAGTAAAAAAAAGTAAAGAAAGGAACATTGGAAACCACGTAATTTTATGTTTATTTAAAAAATAAATAAATAAAACACATTAAACCCCACTCCTTTCTCCGAACCTTTCATTTTCCTTCCCCAACCCTTCTCTTTCCCCTTCTCCAATCTGCCCTTTCCCTTCCCCTTCTCTCCCTCACAAGCAAGTTTTCCTCAATTCTCTCTGTCCCCCGCCTCTATTTTGGTACCGCACCAATCGTCCCTCCCCAATCTAGTCTTTCACATTCCCAATCTGCTTTTTCGCACCACCACGAGATCGAGGTACTCTCTAACCTCGCTGTTCAGATTTCACACTTTTCCACTGTTTTCAAGCACTCCGTCAACCACCCCAACCCTTCGTTGCCGCTGTCTTCGCTCTCAAGCCCGCCGCACTCGCCGGCAACTCCAAAGCCCACCAACAGCTCCACAACGAGGCAGGCGCTCCAGGCCATAAATAGAATGTCTCTCACGGCCAACTCCAGGCACTCTCCATTGTCCCGGCTGACAGCCCCTCCCTATTTGTCGCTGTCTGCTCTCTGTTCTCCTCTCTGTCTCTCTCTGCATCCTTCTTCTCTTCTCTGCGGAAAAGATGAGTTTTTTTTAATTTTTTAGTTATTGAATTATTATTGTTTAATATTTTGGATGATTATTGCTGCTGATGATTGTGTTTTAATGTAGCTGCCATGGTTGATTTTTTGTGTTTTTCATTTTGTAATTGTTACTGTTTTTTGTGATTGTTGCTATTTAGGTTGATTGATGCTGGTTATTTAGGTTAATTGTTCTTTTTTGTGATTTTTTGTAATTGTTAGTTTTTTTCAATTCTGTGATTTTTGTTGGTTCTGAAAATGTTGTTGTTGCTTCTAGGAAATTGAAGAAGAAGAAGAACATCAGTGAAGAAGAGAATTGGTGAAGATAAGGATTAGTTTTTTTTTATAAATATAAAACGACGTCGTATTGGGGATTAGGTTTTATTTTTTTTAAATAAATACAAAACGACGTCGTTTCAGTCCAGCTCAGATTTTCGGTAGCAAGGATGGACGGAAATTATTTCAAGGACTACTATGAGTCCCGGAGTGCAATTTCAAGGACAAATTTGAAGAATTATTAACTTCAGGGATTACTTTGAAGCTCGAGTGCAACTTAAGGGACTATTTTGAGACTTATCTCGAGTAAAGTGAGGTGTGCGCGACATAGAAAAATTAGGGTTAGGGTCAGTAGAAAGGTAAACGGCAATTTAAGAATTTCAATCAAATTAAGGGTTTGTTTAAGTGAAATTAAAAAAAAGAGTGAGTTATTCTTTTAAGATTTTTAAAAAGTTAAAAATGATTTTATGTTTAGATATCTCATCTAAACAAATTTTTTATCTTTTAATTATGTTTACAACAGTAGCATATTAGTATTACTCTCCCAATAGCTAAAAGCCTAAAACACAAAACACATAACAGCACATCAGAACTTAACTAATTGTCATCGATAATTAGATAATCATCTACATATTTAACAAAAACACAAAGTAGCAACAACACAGCAGAGACAGAACCCAGAAATCGAATAATCATTAAGCAAAAATCAGAAACAGCACAACAGCACACCAAAGCCGGAGCAAATCAATGATTTTAACAACGGTCAACATAAGTTATATATAGAAATATCAATTAGAAGGTTTGGTTATTTATGTATATTGCAATATGTCATATATATTTTTGTAGGATAAATTAGGATAACAAATCAAGCTATTATATTCGGAAAAGATTTGCTGTGATTTGTTGATTAGTATATATATATATATATGAAAGTTTGTATCAAAGAACACAGAGCCAATTACCATTATTTATTATGGCATCAGAGCCTAACTTGAGAAACACATAAAATAGAGGACGACTTGAGAAACCATGGCGGCAGAGTCAGAAAATACCATCGGAGACAAACCACACTCTTCAGGAGGAGACGAGAAGAAGACTCACTCGCCGAACGACCTCAACGCGAGTGATAACCCAGGAAACATAATCACGCAGGTGCAATTGCGTAGGAAAAATTATGACGAATGGCGAGGGCTGTGAAGATTTCTCTTCGAGCTTTGAGAAAGTGGGGATTCATTGACGGGACTCACACATAACCAGGAAAGGATGCACCTGAACTTGAAGATTGGTGGACGGTCCAATCCATGATTATTTTGTGGATTTTGAATACAATCGAGCCAAGCTTGCGGACCACCGTGACGTATGCAAAGAATGCGAAGACGCTGTGGGAGGACATCAAAGAACGCTTCTCTGTTACGAATGGACCTCGAATACAGCAGTTGAAACCAGATTTGACAAGGTGTAAGCAAGAAGGTGCGTCCATGGCTGCGTACTATGGAAAGTTGAAAATACTTTGGGATGAACTTGCAAACTGTGACCAGATTCCTAAATGCACCTGTGGTGGGTGCAAGTGTTCAATTGGCTCTCAACTTGAGAAGCGGAGGGAAGAAGAAAAGGTTCACCAACTTCTCATGGGCCTTAATGATGTCAGCTATGCCATTATGAGGTCGAGTATCCTTGCAACCGATCCCTTACCTTCGCTTAATCGTGTGTACATGATGTTAATTCAAGAGGAAAGGGTGAAGACAATCACCAAGTCGGCGGATGAAAGGGGATTGATTGTGGGACTTGTGGCGCATGTCGGCAACAAGGCTAGAAGGGGAGGTGAACATAGAGAAAAGGCCGTGACATGTTCTAAGTGCAGCAAAAATGGGCATAATGTGAAAGAGTGTTTTCAAATAGTGGGTTACCCAGAATGGTGGGGTGACCGGCCAAGGCACGAAGGAAGAGGCATTGGCAGAGGATTAGGAAGACAAAGGATGCGCAACTGAGGGGCTCAAACACGTGCTAATGTGGCGTGTACTGGAGGAAGTGGAAGTCGTGTGAATAACCTAGAAGAAAAGAATCTTGACATGACAGGTTTAACTAGTGAGCAATGGAAGGTATTGGTTTATATGATCAGCAAACAAAAATCAGCTGAATATGAGAAAATGACTGATAAGAAAATTTGGGATTTGTGGATCATCGATAGTGGTGCTTCTAACCACATGACAGGTACCTTGAAAAATTTGTGTGAAAAAATGGCCATTCCAGGATGCCCAGTGGGGCTGCCTGACGGTGAGCAGGTGCTTGCTTGCAAACAAGGAACTGTGGTTCTTGACGGAGGACTTCAGTTGAAAAATGTCCTTTATGTACCAAAATTAAAATGCAATTTGCTTTCTGTTTCACAATTGACTGATGAAGAAAACTGTGTTGTACAATTCACTAACAAGCTGTGTATTATGCAGGACCGCACTTCGAGGAAGATGATTGGAGCGGGTGAACGAAAGGATGGGGCTCTATTGGTATCGTGGTGTGCACAAGGCTCAAGCAAGTCATGTCAAAGCTGAAAATAAATTGACTCTGTGGCATAAGAGTTGGGACATTCATCATTTAAAATTGTGCAAATGATCCCCAATGTGAGTGACAAATGTACTAGCGAATAGGTGAATAAAATTTGTGAAATTTGTGAAAAATCCAAACAAACAAGAGATAAGTTTCCATTAAGTGATAGTCATGCTTCGAGTATTTCTTATTTGATTCATTGTGACTTGTGGGGGCCTTATAAAACTCCGGCGTCATGTGGAGCCTCATATTTCTTTACCATTGTGGATGATTGCTCACGGGCTATTTGGATATATTTGTTAAAAGAAAAGACGGAAGTGTCTGTTACGTTGAAAAATTTCTTTGTTTTGGTTGAAAAACAGTACAATAAATGCGTCAAAATGGTGCGATCCGATAATGGAACAGAGTTCATGTGTTTAAAGCAGTACTTTATGCAACATGGAGTGGTTCATCAAACTTCGTGTGTCGGAACTCTACAACAAAATGGAAGAGTAAAGTGCAAGCATAGGCATATTCTAAATGTTGCCCAGTCCTTGCGATTCCAAGGTAATCTCCCTATTGAGTTTTGAGGAGAATGCGTTTTAACTGCCAGGCACCTAATCAATCTCACACCGTCCTTAGTGTTGAAAGGAAAATCCCCATATGAAATTATTCATGGAAGAGTTCCCAATTATGAACACCGGCGAGTTTTTAGTTCTTTGTGTTATGCTCGTAACCAAAGTAGGAAAAATGACAAATTTGACAGTCGAAGTAGGAAATGTGTGTTTGTCGGGTATCCATTTGGGCAAAAAGGATGGAAGCTGTTTGATTTGGAAAAGAAAGTTTTTCTTGTCTCTCGTGATGTCCATTTCATTGAAGGTGTGTTTTCCTTTCATGAAGCCCAAAAAGCAAACTCACGAGTTGACCAAATTGGGCCCCCAATGCTGGAGCATGTTTTTGAAGAGGACACTCCAATTAGGTCAATTTCCACTTCCCCCACAGCTGAGCCCAATCTTCCAAATCAAAATGAGACTCTAGAACATTCATCCACTGCTCCTGACATCCAAGACAGTGGGGACATGAGCTCCGAGATGACCCAGATGAGGACATCGTCACCCCCTCTAAAATCAGCACCGAGGAAACGGTGCCGATCTCCGATTTGCCACCAGCCACAACTGAAGCCCCCCTTGGCCGTGGACATTGTGTAAAAATGACCTCTGGTGCACGAAAATTACAATCACACTTTGTAATTCCGCACAACTAACCAGCAAGTGCACTGGGTCTTCCAAGTAATACCTTACGTGAGTAAGGGTCGATCCCACGGAGATTGCCGGCTTGAAGCAAGCTATGGTTATCTTATTATTCTTAGTCAGGATATTAATAGGGTTCTTAGTTTTAATTGTGAAAAGTGAAAGAGCATGAAAGGAATAATTGTTATGCAGTAATGGAGAATGCGTTGGAGTTTTGGAGATGCTCTGTCCTTTGAATATCTGCTTTCCTACTATCTTCTTCACGCACGCAGGTCTCCTTCCATGGCAAGCTGTATGTTGGTGGATCACCGTTGTCAATTGCTACCAGCCGTCCTCTCAGTGAAAAGGGTCCATGTACATGGCTAATCATCTGTTGGTTCTCACTAATGTTGGAATAGGATCCAGTGATCCTTTTGCGTCTGTCACTACGCCCAACGTTTGTGAGTTTGAAGCTCGTTACAGACATCCCTTCCCAGATCTTACTCGGAATAACACAGACAAGGTTTAGACTTTCTGGATCTCAGGAATGCTGCCCATTGGTTCTAGCTTATACCACGAAGACTCTGGACTCACAGATTGAACGCTCTGTTGTTAGGAGAGGCAGTCAAACTCGTGAGCCAGAAACCCAAGAGATAAACATTCAATCTAAGGTAGAACGGAAGTGGTTGTCAGGCACGCGTTCATAGGTTGAGAATGGTGATGATTGTTACGGATCATCACATTCATCATGTTGAAGTACGAATGAATATCTTAGAATAGAAACAGGCGAGATTGAAGAGAAAACAGAAATACTTGCATTAATTCATCGAGACGCTGCAGAGCGCCTCACCCAACCATGGGGTTTAGAGACTCATGCCGTCAAAGGTACAAGTTTGGATGTAAAAAAATGTCATGAGGTACAAAATAAATCTCTAAAAGTAGTTTTTATACTCAACTAGTAATCTAGGTTTACAGAAAATGAGTAAACTAAGATAGGTAGTGCAGAAATCCACTCCTGGGGCCCACTTGGTGTGTGCTGGGGCTGAGCATTGAAGCTTTCACGTGCATAGGCTATTCTTGGAGTCAAACGCCAGTTTGTAACCTATTTTTGGCGTTTAACTCTGGTTTGTAACTTGTTTCTGGCGTTTGACGCCAGAATATGGCAGAAAGCTGGCGTTAAACGCCAGTTTACATCGTCTAAACTTGGGCAAAGTATGCATTATTATATATTTCTGGAAAGCCCTAAATGTCTTCTGTCCAACGCAGTTGAGAGCGCGCCATTTGAATTTCTGTAGCTCCAAAAATTCCACTTCGAGTGCAGGGAGGTCAGAATCCGACAGCATCAGCAGTCCTCTATCAGCCTCTGAATAAGATTTTTGCTCAGGTCCCTCAATTTCAGCTAGAAAATACCTAAAATCATAAAAAAACCCACAAACTCATAGTAAAGTCCAGAAATGTGATTTTTTCATAAAAACTAATAAAAATATACTAAAAAGTAGCTCGATCCTACTAAAAACTATATTAAAACACCCCTAAAAAACGTATAAAATATCCGCTCATCACAACACCAAATTTAAACTATTGCTTGTCCCCAAGCAACTAGATAAATAAAATAGGATAGTACGAGGATCAAGAGGCAATCTCAGAGTTTTACATGAAGCTCAATTCTAATTAGATGAATGGGGCTAGTAGCTTTTTTCTTCTGAACGGTTTTAGCATCTCATTTCATCCCTTGAAGTTTAGAATGATTGGCATCCATAGGAACTCAGAATTCAGATAGTGTTATTGATTTTCCTAGTTTAGTATGTTGATTCTTGAACACAGCTACTTTATGAGTCTTGGCCGTGGCCCTTAGCACTTTGTCTTCCAATATTACCACCGGATACAAAAATGTCACAGACACATAACTCGGTGAACCTTTTCAGATTGAGACTCAACTTTGCTAAATTCCCCAAATATATGTGTCCAGAGTTCTTAAGCACACTCTTTTGGATCACGACTTTAACCACTCAGTCTCAAGCTTTTCACTTGGACCTGCATGCCACAAGCACATGGTTAGGGACAGTTGGGTTCAGCAGCTTAGGCCAGGATTTATTCTTTTAGGCCCTCCTATCCATTGATGCTCAAAGCCTTGGATCCTTTTTACCTTTGCCTTTTGGTTTTAAGGGCTATTGGCTTTTTATTTTTCTTTTTCTCTTTTTTTTTCACTGCTTTTTCTTGTTTCAAGAATCAATTTATGATTTTTCAGATTATCAATAACATTTCTCTTTTTCATCATTCTTTCAAGAGCCAATAGTTTTAGCATTCATAAACAACAAGATAAAAAATATGCACTATTTAAGCATTCATTCAGAAGATAGAAAGTGTTGCCACCACATATAAATAATTTGAATTTTTCTTATTAAGAACTCAAAAAAATTTCCTCTTTATTCTAAAAATATATGCTATTTTATTCATGTTTAATGATGATGAGAAAAATAAATTATAGCTTACTTGGAGATGATAAAAATAAAAATAAAAAACTAATTACTACTACTCATATGACTCCTAAGATAGATTTCTAATAGCAGAAATTATCACAGAATTAAGATTAGGACTCAACAACCTTTATTTTGGGAGATGGACGCTCCTTCAATTTGTGGGTTGTCTGAACCTTCAAGAGAAAGCTTCTGGCGCTTCAGCTCCTGTAGTTCATGCCCTTGCTTCTCCTGTTCCTTAAGTAGTTTGCAGATCATAAAATTTTGATTCTGCTGTTCTTCCTTGAGTTGATCCAGAGTTTCTTGCAACTTGGTGACAGATACTTCTAGGCGGGTCCAGTAGTCAATTTGAGGGATTTCTGGGAGGAATTCCTGCGCCCTCCTTTTGATGGAGTTTTCTTGTACTTGTTATCCCTCCATTGACTTCTTGGTGATTGGATGTTTGACTGGGATGAACTCATCTACTCCCATCTTCACCCCAGCCTCTTTACATAGCAGAAAAATCAAGTTTGGGTAAGCCAACTTGGCGTTCTTGGAGTTCTTATTTGCAATTGTGTAGAGCTCACAAGAAATCAGTTGATGAACTTCTACTCCGTTTCCTTGCATAATGCAATGGAGCATCACTGCTCTCTTGATAGTGACTTCGGAGCGGTTGCTGGCAGGCAGTATGGAACGCCCAATGAAATCCAGCCAGCCCCTAGCAATTAGTTTGAGATCCCCTCTCTTGAGTTGATTTGGAACACCTTTTCTGCTGGTTGTCCACTTGATTTCAGGGATGCATATGTCCTCTAGAATTTGGTCCAAGCGCTTATCATCACATACCATTCTCTTATTAAAGGATTCTGGATCATCTTGTAGTTGAGGTAGCTTGAAGACCTCTCTTATTTTGTCAAGGTGGAAGTAAATCATCTTCCCTCTGACCATGGTTCGAAAGGTATAGAAAGCGATTCCAGTCATTCTCTGCCTCTCTGTTTGCCACAGATTTGAGTAGAATTCCTAAACCATGTTTCTACCCACTTTTATCTCAGGATTGGCTAGAATTTCCCAGCCTCTGTTTTGAATTTGCTCTTGGATCTCCGGATATTCGTCTTCTTTCATATCGAATTTTACTTCTGGGATCACTGACCTTAGACCCATTATTTTATGGTAATGGTCTGAATGTTCCTTGGTTAAGAACCTCTCTTGATTCCAAAGTGGTCTTGGATTATTCTCTTTCTTGTCTCTTAAAGTGGTTTGTTTTTCCTTAGGAGTCATGATCTTAGTGAATCTTAACTCAGTGATCACGCAAAACACACCAAATTTAGAGGTTTGCTTATCCTCAAGCAAAAGAAAGGAAAGGAGAGGAGAAGGAGGAGAGCCAAATTCGAATTGTGGATGAGAGGGGGTGGCCGAATGTAAATTTAAAAGGGAGGGGGTGGGTTCGAAAATTTTTGAAAAAGATATGATAGAAGATATGATTTGTAAAAAGTAATTATGATATGCAAAAGATGTAATTTTAAAATAAGATAAGAGAGAGTTTTGAAAAAGATAAATCTAAATTTGAAAAGATATTAAAAAGATATATGAATTTTGAAAAAGATTTGAAGAGAAATTAAAAAATATATATATATATATATGCATTTTGAAAAGGATTTGAAAAGAAGAAAAGATTTTTAGGATTAAGAGTTTTTTTTTTGAAATTTAAAATTGAAAAGATGAGGATTTGAAATATGTTTATGCAAGAAATCATGGATGAAAACATAAAAATTAAAAAAAAAATTAGGTTGAAAACAAAATTACCTCCCCTCCACATTCCTGGCGTTAAACGCCCAAACGCTACTTGTTTTGGGCGTTTAACGCCCATTTACTGCTTGTTTTGGGCGTTTAACGCCCAGCCAGGTACCTTGACTGGTGTTAAACGCCAGAAAGTCTTTATCATTGGGCGTTTTGATAAACGCCCAAGATGTTGTAGTTCTAGCGTTAAACGCCCAGAATGGCACCTATTCTAGCATTTAACGCCCAGAAGTTACTTGTTTTGGGCATTTAACGTCTAGCCAGGTACTCTGGCTGGTGTTAAACGCCCAGCCAGGTACCCTGACTGGCGTTAAATGCCAGAAAGTGCCTCTTACTGGCGTTTTCATGCCAGTGAGCTTCTTTTCTCTGCTCTGAATCCTTCTGTAACTTTGTGAACTCCTGTAAATAAGAATTAGTTCTGATGATAACTTATTAAACTCCTATAATTATTATTTAAATAACAGATAAACTACAGTAATGGCTGGGTTGCCTCCCAGCAAGCACTTCTTTATTGTCTTTAACTGGACCTTACTGAGCTTTAATCTAGTCTCAGTTTTGAGCATTCTTGCTCAAAATCGCTTTCAAGATAATGTTTGACTCTCTGTCCATCAACAATGAACTTTTTGTCAGAATCAATATCCTGAAGCTCTACATATCCATATGGTGACACGCTTGTAATCACATATGGTCCTCTCCACCGGGATTTTAGTTTCCCAGGGAATAGTCTGAGCCTAGAGTTAAACAACAGAACCTTTTGTCTTGGCTCAAAGACTCTGGATGACAGGTTCTTATCATTCCATCTCTTTGTTTTTTCCTTGTAAATTTTTGCATTTTCAAAAGCATTGAGTCTGAATTCCTCTAGCTCATTCAGCTGGAGCAATCTTTTCTCTCCAGCTAATTTAGCATCAAGGTTTAGGAATCTGGTTGCCCAGTAGGCTTTATGCTCTGTTCCACGGGCAGGTGACAGGCCTTCCCATACACAAGCTAGTATAGAGAGGTTCCTATAGGAGTCTTGAATGCTGTTTTGTATGCCCATAGAGCATCATCCAAGCTCTTTGCCCAATCCTTTCTTCGGACAATTACAGTCTGTTCCAGGATTCTTTTTAGTTCTCTATTAGAGACTTCAGCTTGCCCATTGGTCTGTGGATGATATGGAGTTGCCACCTTATGGCTAATTTCATATCGGACCATGGCAGTATAAAGCTGTTTATTGCAGAAATGAGTGCCTCCATCACTGATCAGTGCTCTAGGGACACCAAATCTGCTAAAGATATGTTTTTGGAGGAACTTCAGTACTGTCTTAATATCGTTAGTGGGTGTTGCAATTGCTTCCACCCATTTAGATACATAGTCTACTGCCACCAGAATGTAAGTGTTTGAGTATGATGGTGGGAAAGGACCCATGAAGTCAATACCCCATACATCAAATAACTCAATCTCTAGGATCCCTTGTTGAGGCATGGCGTAACCATGAGGCAGATTACCATCTCGTTGGCAATTGTCACAGTTACGTACAAATTTTCGGGAGTCTCTATAGATTGTAGGCCAGTAGAAGCCACATTGGAGGACTTTGGTGGCTGTTCGCTCACCTCCGAAATGTCCTCCATATTGTGATCCATGGCAATGCCATAGGATCTTCTGTGCCTCTTCTCTAGGCACGCACCTACAGATTAGTCCGTCTGCACATCTCTTAAAGAGATATGATTTATCCCACAAGCAGTATTTCGCATCAGAAAGCAGTTTTTTCTTTTGCTGCCTACTGAACTCCTTGGGAATGAACCTTGCAGTTTTATAGTTTGCGATGTCTGCAAACCATGGCACCTTCTGAATGGCAAAGAGTTGCTCATTTGGAAAGGTTTCAGAGATCTCAGTGAAGGGTAGAGACATCCCTTCTACTGGTTCTATCCGGGACAGGTAATCTGCTACTTGATTCTCTGTCCCTTTTCTGTCTCTTATTTCTATATCAAACTCTTGCATAAGCAACACCCATCTTATGAGCCTGGGTTTTGAATCCTGCTTTGTAAGTAGATATCTAAAAGTAGCATGGTCAGTGTACACAATCACTTTTTATCCTACCAAATAGGATCTGAACTTGTCAATGGCATAAACCACTGCAAGCAATTCCTTTTCTGTGGTTGTGTAATTTTTCTGCGCATCATTTAGAACACGGCTAGCATAGTAAATGACATGCAGAAGCTTGTCATGCATGGTCACTGGCATCACACATTAGTTCAAATGGTAATGTCCAGTCCGGTACAGAAATGACAGGCGCTGTGACCAGCTTAGCCTTCAGAGTTTCAAAGGCCTGCAAACACTCTGTGTCAAAGACAAATGGTGTATCAGCAGCTAGCAGGTTACTCAGAGGTTTTGCAATTTTTGAAAAATCCTTTATAAACCTCATGTAGAATCCTGCATGTCCCAGAAAACTTCTGATTGCCTTAACATTGGTGGGGGTGGTAATTTTTCGATTACCTCTACCTTAGCTTGATCCACCTCTATGCCTTTGTTCGAAATTTTGTGCCCAAGGACAATTCCTTCAGTCACCATAAAGTGACATTTCTTCCAGTTTAAAACCAGGTTGGTCTCTTGGCACCTTTTCAGAACAAGTGCTAGATGGTCAAGACAGGAGCTGAATGAATCTCCAAATACTGAGAAGTCGTCCATGAAGACTTTCAGAAAATTTTCCACCATATCAGAGAAAATAGAGAGCATGCATCTCTAAAAGGTTGCTGGTGCATTACACAGACCAAATGGCATCCTTCTGTAGGTAAATACTCCAGATAGACATGTGAATGTTGTTTTCTCTTGATCTTGGGGATCTACTGCAATCTGGTTGTAGCCTGAGTAGCCATCTAGAAAGCAGTAATAGTCATGACCTGCTAGCCTTTCTAGCATTTGGTCTATGAAGGGTAAAGGAAAATGATCCTTTCTGGTGGCTGTATTGAGTCTTCTGTAGTCAATACACATACGCCACCCTTTAACTGTTCTTGTAGGAACCAGTTTATTTTTTCATTATGAACCACTGTCATGCCTCCCTTTTTGGGTACAACTTGGACAGGGCTCACCCAGGGGCTATCAGAAATGGGATAAATAATCCCAGCTTCTAGTAATTTAGTGACCTCTTTTTGCACCACCTCCTTCATGGCTGGATTTAGCCGCCTTTGTGGTTGAACCACTGGTTTAGCATTATCCTCCAGTAGGATCTTGTGCATGCATCTGGCTGGGCTAATGCCCTTGAGATCGCTAATGGACCACCCAAGAGCTGTCTTGTGTGTCCTTAGCACCTGAATTAGTGCTTTCTCTTCCTGTGGCTCTAAGGTAGAGCTTATGATTACAAGAAAAGTTTCACCTTCTCCTAAAAATGCATATTTTAGGGATGGTGGTAGTGGTTTGAGCTCGAGTTTGGGAGGTTTCTCCTCTTCCTGAGGAATTTTCAGAGGTTCTTGTATTTCCTCTGGTTCCTCCAGATCAAGCTGAACATCTTTAAAGATATCATCTAGCTCTGATTCGAGACTCTTAGCCATATTGATCTCCTGTACCAGGGAATCAATAATATCAACACGCATGCAGTCTTTTGATGTGTCTGGATGCTTCATTGCTTCAATAGCATTCAGCCAAAACTCATCCTCATTGACTCTCAGGGTTACTTCCCCCTTTTTTGACGCCAATGAGGGTTTGTCCAGTTGCTAGGAAAGGTCTTCCTAGAATGAGAGTTGCACTCTTGCGCTCCTCCATTTCCAGCACTACAAAATCAGTGGGAAAGGTGAATGGCCCAACTGTGACAATCATATCTTCAATCACGCTTGATGGGTATTTAATGGAGCCATCAGCAAGTTGAAGACATATCCTGGTTGGTTTGACCTCTTCAGTCAAGCCAAGCTTTCTGATAGTGGATGCATGGATTAGATTGATACTTGTCCCAATATCACATAGAGCTGTCTTGGTACAGGTTTTCTCTAATGTGCATGGTATCATAAAGCTTCCAGGATCCTACAACTTCTCTGGTGAGCTCTTTAAAATGATTGCAATGCATTCTTTAGTGAGAAAAACTTTTTCAGTTTCTCTCCAATCCTTCTTATGACTTAAGATCTCTTTCATAAACTTAGCATAAGAGGGTATTTGCTCAAGTGCCTCTGCAAATGGAATCTTGATTTCAAGAGTCCTGAGATAGTCTGCAAGCGGGCAAATTGTTTATCCTATTTCGCTTGGCAGAGTTTCTGAGGATAAGGTATTTTGGCTTTGTATTCTTCAACCATGGTTGCTGTAGGTTTATTTCCTACAGAGGTAGGTTGAGAAGCCTTCTTAAGGGAGTTATTATCAGCACTTTCAAGTGTCTGACCCCTCAAAGGCGTTTGAACACCAGGATTGGGGGCTGGATTGGCGTTTAACGCCAAATTCCCTCCCCTTTCTGGCATTTGAACGCCAGAACTGAACATGGTTTGGGCGTTTAACACCACTTTTTCTCCCTTTTCTGGCATTTGAACGCCAGAATCATTCCTCTTTGGGCTCTTACTGTCCTCAGAGGGATTTTGGGTAGCAGTCTGCTCATCCTCTATTATTTGTTCTTTTTTTGGCTTTCTGCTGCTTTGAGCTGAGGTATTCAATATTTTTCCACTCCTTAATTGAACTGCTTGGCACTCTTCTGTTATCTGTTTTGATAACTGCCGTCTTGTTTGGTCAAGCTGTGCTTCCATGTTCCTGTTAGCATCCTTAGTATCTTGTAACATCTCTTTAAATTCTACCAACTGTTCTATCAGATAACATAAATGCTGATTGATTTCAGCAACTTGTTCCAGAGGACTAAGTTCAGTGGATACTGCCTTAGCCTCTTCTTTTTTGGAGGACTCATTACTTAAGTATAGATACTAATTTCTGGCAACTATATCAATGAGCTCTTGAGCCTCTTCAATTATTTTTCTCATGTGTATAGATCCACCAGCTGAGTGGTCTAGAGATATCTGAGCTTTTGTTGTAAGCCCGTAGTAGAAGATGTATAACTGCACCCATTCTGAAAATATTTTAGAGGGGCATTTCCTTAGCATCTCTCTGTACCTCTCCCAGGCGTTGTAAAGGGATTCATTATCCTCTTGTTTAAAGCCTTGGATGTCCAGTCTTAACTGTATCATCCTCTTGGGAGGGAAATATAGATTCAGGAATTTGTTTGACAACTGTTTCTATGTTCTTATGCTAGCTTTAGGTTCGTTATTTAACCACCTCTTAGCTTGGTCTTTTACAGCAAATGGAAACAGTAATAATCTGTAGACATCCTGGTCTACTTCCTTATCATGTACTGTGTCAGCAATTTGTAAGAACTGTGCCAGAAACTCAATAGGTTCTTCCTGTGGAAGACCGGAATACTGGCAATTTTGCTGCACCATGATAATAAGCTGAGGATTCAACTCAAAACTACTGACTCCGATGGAGTGTATACAGATACTACTCCCATATGAAGTAGTAGTAGGGTTAGCATATGACCCCAGAGTCCTTCTGGACTGTTCATTTCCACTTAGGTCCATGATGGAGTAAGGGAGATGATGTAAATAAAAATTTTATTTTATATTTATTTATTTATTTATATATATAATTTTTTTCGAATTAGTAAAATAAAAATAAAAAACTAAAATAAATAAAAAAAGATTTAAAAATATTTTATGAAGATTTTCAAAAAAGTGAGGAGAGAGAAAGTGGTTAGGATGTTTTTGAAAAAGATATGATTTTAAAAATCTTAAAAGGATATGATTTGAAAAAATTTGACCAAGTCAACCCAAGGGATTCGAAAATTATGAGAAATTAAAGGAAAAAATATTTTTTTTATTTTTGAATTTTATTATGAAAGAGAAAAAACACAAAAGCCACAAGACTTAAAATTTTTAGATATAATGCTCCTTGTTTTCGAAAATTTTGGAGGGAAAACACCAAGGCACACCAAGCTTAAAAATTTTAAGATCAAAACACAAAGAAAACTCAAGAACACCTTGAAGACTCACAAGAACAACAAGAACAAAAGACAGAACACCAAACTTAAAATTTTTTAGAAAACCAAAATAAAATTTTCGAAAACTAAAGAAAAATTAACAAGAGAATACCAAACTTAAAGTTTGGCACAAGATTTAATCAAAGAAAAATTATTTTTGAAAAAGTTTTAAAAGGAAGATACCCAATTACCAAGAACACAAGCAGAATGCTCTAGCCAACTGAGCTATAAATTTAACGTGTTTTAAAAAGATATTTTTAAAGGAAAATAAAAACATGCAATTGACACCAAACTTAAGATATGAAACTAAACTCAAACGAAAGACTCCAAGAAAAATTAAAAACTAATAAAGAAAAATAATATTTTTGAAAGATTTTTAAAAAGGAATAATAAAAGATGCAATCCTAGTGACTCTAAACCAAAAAGACAAATTTTTTCTAATCTAAGTAACAAGATAAACCGTCAGTTATTCAAACTCGAACAATCCCCGACAACGGCGCCAAAAACTTGGTGCATGAAAATTACAATCACACTTTGTAATTTCGCACAATTAACCAGCAAGTGCACTGGGTCGTCCAAGTAATACCTTACGTGAGTAAGGGTCGATCCCATGGAGATTGCCGGCTTGAAGCAAGCTATGGTTATCTTATTATTCTTAGTCAGGATATCAATAGGGTTCTTAGTTTTAATTGTGAAAAGTGAAAGAGCATGAAAGGAATAATTGTTACGCAGTAATGGAGAATGGGTTGGAGTTTTGGAGATGCTTTGTCCTTTGAATTTCTGCTTTCCTACTGTCTTCTTCTTCACACACGCAGATCTTCTTCCATGGCAAGCTGTATGTTAGTGGATCACCGTTGTCAATGGCTACCAGCCGTCCTCTTAGTGAAAAGGGTCTATGTACATGGCTAATCATCTGTTGGTTGTCACTAATGTTGGAATAGGATCCAGTGATCCTTTTGCGTCTGTCACTACGCCCAACGTTCGTGAGTTTGAAGCTCGTTACAGACATCCCCTCCCAAATCCTACTCGGAATACCATAGACAAGGTTTAGACTTTTCGGATCTAAAGAATGCTACCCATTGGTTCTAGCTTATACCACGAAGACTCTGGACTCAAGGATTGAACGCTCTGTTGTCAGGAGAGGCAGTCAAACTCGTGAACCAAAAACCCAAGAGATAAACATTCAATCTAAGGTAGAACAGAAGTGGTTGTCAGGCATGCATTCATAGGTTGAGAATGGTGATGATTGTCACGGATCATCACATTCATCATGTTGAAGTGCGAATGAATATCTTAGAATAGAAACAGGCGAGATTGAAGAGAAAACAGAAATACTTGCATTAATTCATTGAGACGCTGCAGAGCTCCTCACCCCCAACCATGGGGTTTAGAGACTCATGCCGTCAAAGGTACAAGTTCGGATGTAAAAAAATGTCATGAGGTACAAAATAAATCTCTAAAAGTAGTTTTTATATTCAACTAGTAACCTAGGTTTACAGAAAATGAGTAAGCTAAGATAGGTAGTGCAGAAATCCACTCATGGGGCCCACTTGGTGTGTGCTGAGGCTGAGCATTCAAGCTTTCACGTGCATAGGCTATTCTTGGAGTCAAACGCTAGTTTGTAACCTGTTTTTGGCGTTTAACTCTGGTTGGTAAGTTGTTTCTGGCGTTTGACGCTAGAATAGAGCAGAAAGCTGGTGTTAAACGCCCGTTTACATCGTCTAAACTTGGGCAAAGTATGGACTATTATATATTGCTGGAATTCCTGGATCTACTTTCTAATGCAATTGAGAGCGCGCCATTTGAATTTATGTAGCCCCAAAAATTCCACTTCGAGTGTAGGAAGGTCAGAATCCAATAGTATCAGCAGTCCTCTATCAGCCTCTGAATCAGATTTTTGCTCAGGTCCCTCAATTTCAGCCAGAAAATACCTGAAATCACAAAAAAAACCCACAAACTCATAGTAAAGTCCAGAAATGTGATTTTTGCATAAAAACTAATAAAAATATATTAAAAAGTAGCTCGATCATACTAAAAACTATATTAAAACACCCCCAAAAAGCGTATAAAATATCTGCTCATTACCCTCCATCAAGCTGTGCAACTTTGTCACCACCGCCACGGTTCAAAAGAGCCCCTCCATCCCGAATCCGACTTCATCAACTTCCTCATGTGTGTCCTATCCTATACAAAACTTTGTGAATTGTAACAATTTCTCTGACCAATACCGCATTTTGCTTACTTCATTACAAGCCAAGCAAGAACCTCAGTCCTTCTCCCAAGCTGTCACAGATTCGCGATGGTGAGATGCCATGTCCAAAGAAATTCAAGCACTGGAAGTTAACAACACGTGGAAGCTCATACCTCTTCCTCTAGGAAAGAAAGCTTATGGTTGTAAGTGGGTTTATCAAATTAAATACAATTCTGATGGGTCAGTCGAGAAATTCAAAGCACGGTTGGTCATCTTAGAAAATCAACAAGTGGAAGGACTAGATTACAATGAAACGTTCTCTCCGGTGGCAAAAATGGTGACCATTCGAACAACTCTTGCCGTTGCAGCAGCCCAGGATTAGGAACTTCACCAAATGGATGTCCATAATGCCTTTCTGCATGGAGACCTTGATGAAGATGTGTACATGAAGCTCCCACCCGGGTTCCAAGTGTCTCAGCCAAGCTTAGTCTGTAAACTTAAAAAATCCATATATGGCTTGCGACAAGCTCCGTGTTGTTGGTTTGCAAAATTATCCTTTACCCTTACTCGATTTGGTTACCAGGAATCACAAAAAGACCATTCCTTGTTTAGTCTCTGTAAAAATGATGTCCACCTGGTTGTTTTGGTGTATGTTGATGACCTTGTGATTGCAGGAAATAATGGTGATGCAATTAACAAATTCAAACAGTACTTGTACAAGTGCTTTCACATGAAAGACTTAGGGCGCCTGAAATATTTTTTGGGGGTTGAAGTTGCCCAATCTTCCAAGGGAATCTGTGCCAGCGGAAATATGCCTTGGACATCATCACTGAAGCAGGTTTGCTGGCTGTTAAGCCCGCAGCTACTCCGTGTGAGGAAAATCACCGGTTGGCATCCGCTGCTGGCCCTGTTCTCTCTGATCCTAGCATGTATCGCCACCTCGTTGGAAGACTCATATATTTGTGCTTCACCAGACCTGATATCGCCTATAGTGTTCATATTTTGTCCCAGTTTATGCAGAACCCATGTACTGAACATTGGCACGCCGCTTTATAGGTTATTCGGTATCTGAAGGGACATCCGGGGCAGGGCATACTTCTACCTAAAGAAAATGATTTGCAACTCTATGCCTGGTGTGATTCTGATTGGGCTGGCTGTCCGCTAATGCGCCGATCTCTTACAGGGTGGTTCATTTAATTCGGTACCGCCCCTATCTCGTGGAAACACAGAAACAACAAACGGTCTCCGCCTCTTCTGCTGAAGCTGAGTACCGCTCAAAGGCCAAGACAACCAGAGAATTAATATGGATAAAGGATATACTGTCCTCGTTGCACGTGTCGCATCCTGCTCCCATTCGCTTACATTGCGACAGTCAAGTGTCGCTTCATATTGCTAAAAATCCAGTCTTTCACGAACGTACCAAGCACATCGAAGTCGACTGTTATTTTGTCCGGGATGAAATCATACACAATTGACTATTACCTTCTTACGTTCCTACTCATCTCCAATTAGCTGATATTTTCACCAAGGCTCTCGGGACGAAACAGTTTGGGAAACTCTAAGTCAAGTTGGCCATTCAAAATTTACACACGCCAACTTGGGGGGGTAACAATGGTCAACATAAGTTATATATAGAAATATCAATTAGAAGGTTTGGTTATTTATGTATATAGCAATCTGTCATACATATTTTTGGTAGGAATAAATTAGGATAACAAATCAAGTTATTATATTAGGAAAAGATTTGTTGTGATTTGTTGATTAGAGTGTGTGTGCGTGTGTGTGTGTGTATATATATATATATATATATATATATATGAAAGTTTGTATCAAAGAACACAGTGCCGATTACCATTATTTATTAGATTTCAACAAAAACACAAAACCCTGTAATCATTCAATGATTTCACAACAGAAAACAAAACGAAAAATGAAGAACAAATGAGCGTGGTACTGACCTTCGAGAGAGGTTGAGCGCGACTGAGAGCAAGACGACAGACAGCAGTTGAGAGCCACGAGACGACGGCAATAAGACGACCGCGAGCAGGACGAAGACGATGGAAGATGGGGGCTGGGCGAGGAAGAAGAGAGCGAACATGAGGTTTGACTTGGATAACGCCGACAGTACGAAGAGAGACTTCTCGGACTGCTACGGACGGTGGCATTGTGTCACTCTGTTCGGCGACGGTGGAGGATTACTATGGTTTTCACTTTTTCTTTTCTCTGAGTGAAGGAATGAAACTATGAAAGGAATGAAAGAGGGGAGAGAGCATTCAGAGAACCAACGCGTTCTGTTTTTTTCCCTTTTTCGAAACATGTTGTAGGGGTATACAAATCCAAACCGATCAAAATTAAACTGCTCATCCAATTCAATCCAAACCAAAAATCGATTAAAACCGTACTAATTCGAATCTTATTGGATTTATTTTTTGCAAACCGCGGGATC
The DNA here is from genome assembly GCF_014773155.1 of Arachis stenosperma. Taxonomy (NCBI): domain Eukaryota; kingdom Viridiplantae; phylum Streptophyta; class Magnoliopsida; order Fabales; family Fabaceae; genus Arachis; species Arachis stenosperma. The sequence continues at coordinate 95,231,892 of NC_080378.1, forward strand.
GGATCGGATTTTGGATCTACTTTTCACAACCGATTCAATCCAATCCAAACCGCACAATGTGTTATAATATTATTATTTTATTATTATGTTTACAATTATACTTATAACATATTCAATTTGTTATACATATTTATATTTTTCATGTATTATTATTATTTAATAGATATTTTATGTTCAAAATGTGATTTATTTATTTATTTTAACTAACCTATAATTTTATTTCTATTGTTATATTATCGTTGGTTTTTTAAGATATTGTTAAGACTTGCTATGTCATTGTTGGTTATTTGAAATTTGATGTTGAGACTTGTTATGTATATTAAATTTTTTTTAATTTAGAAAACCGCAAATCTAATCCAATACAAACTGCTCGAAATTGGATCGGATCAGATTTTTTTTTAAAAAATCATCTAATCCAAACCGCACTGCAAGTAAACATAGTGTTTGGATCGGATGAGATTTTGACTCAAAATCGATCTAAACCGCACCGTGAACACCCCTAATGTCGCATTAGACAAACCGACCGGTTATCGGTTGATAAACTACTATTTTGTGGTTTATCTTGTGCTAAATTGAGTGGTCTTTATCAATTCTCTACATACTTATTCATACAAACTGCATGGTTTTATAAATCCTTCCAAATTTTATTCTATGGTTGAAAACTTGCTTCTTAAGCCCTTAAATTGTGTATTTTTAATTCCCCTTTATACCATTCGATGCCGTGATCCATGTGTTAAGTGTTTTCAGGCTTTATAGGGCAGGAATGGCTTGGAGAATGGAAAGAAAGCTTGTAAAAATAGAAGAAACACAAGAAACGAAGGAGCTGACCAGCGAGAATCGGCGCGCACGCGTACCTGACGCTTACACGTAACTTGGCACATTCCATAGAGACGCGGACGCGTACCTAACACGTACGTGCGAAACGTGCAGAGGACCATCGATGCGCATGCGCACATGACGCGTACGCGTGCCGTACGTCACATGCAGAAATTGCAGAAAATGTTGGGGGCAATTTTGGGCTGAGTTTGGACCCTGTTTTTTGCCCAAAAACACAGACTAGAGCCAGGTGACAGTAGAGACTCAACACACATTCACACATTCTCAGTTTTAGTTTTGGTTTTGGGAATCTCAGAGAGAATTGACCACTTCCTCTAGGGTTCTTCATATTCATATATTCTTATATTTCTAGTTTTATGCTTTTGAGTTAGATATTGAGAAGAGTTACTACCTCCGTTGAAGCTTTTATCATTCTAGTTTGTTTCCTATTCCTTTACTCTTTTAATTCCCATTTACTTTGTTTAGAGTTATATGGATACCTTCGATTTTGGAATTAATTAATGCAAAGATAATTTTCTATTCCATTTTCATTATTTGTTGATTATTTCCAATTGAGTTTAATTATTGTTCTGAGGGTTACCTGAAATTGTAGGTCGATCTCGGTCGAGATCTTCTGTGTTAGTCGGAGCCGACGTGTCCGGCAGGTGTATAGCGGCCGGAGCTGGCGTGTCCGACTTTGTGGAACTGAAAGTGCTGCTGATCCTTCGTCTCCGGAGGGTGGGGGGTACCTGCAAGGGACTCCGATGCTTAAGTTAGCAAGGGTATTAAGCAGGTATTGAGTAGGATCAGAATATGAGTTATACCTGGGTGCTCCAGCGTATTTATAATGGTGAGATGTGGCCTCCTGTGGATAAGATAAGTTAGTTATCTTATCTTATCTTTATCTTATCTTCAAGTGAGGTCATCTTATCTTCAAGGGAACCGCCCTTCTCTTGTAGGCTTGGGCTGCCTTAGGATCTGGGGTGTGTTCCTCTATTTGGGCCCTTTGTTTGGGCTTTCTCGTGACTTGGCCGAGCTCTTTGAGAAGAGGTTGGATTGTCCTGACCTGAAGAGGTCAGTCGCTTTGTCTGTAGAACATCCCGGGTCGGACAACTCGACCCAGGATATGAACAGTGCCCCTGCTTGAGCTCGGTCTTCTTTTTGAGATCGAGTTCTTGACTTCGGTCTTTCTTTGGTGAAGCCGAACTCAAGCATTTTGTTGACTCCTTTGTAGCAGCTTTGAATGTAGAACGTTTCTTCTAAAAGACGCGCGCTTTTATATCGGCGCTTTTTTGGGAACGTGCGAGGGTTTAATGCCTCATTTAATTTGAGCATTAATTGCCCCGTTTCCCTTTGGCTCTTTACTTTGATTTTGAAAACCCAGAAACAGTTTCTCTCCTTTAGCCTTTTCGTAACTTCTTTTCTCTGCTCTCTTTGCTTTCTGTTCTTTCGTTTGCGCTTATGCTTTCTCTTGGAGTTTTTGTGGTTTTCATGTTTTCTCTTCTGCGACATTACTCTTGTTCGCGTTTTTGCTTGTGAGAGAGCATCCCAGATTTCGTCTCCTGCTTGCTGTTCTTTTCCAGGTAAGTACTGGCTTTCTTGTAGCCTCGTTTTCAATTTTTGGTGAAGCTTTGATTTTGCATGTTTGAAAGTTTGAATCTTTTCGAGGTCTTGTATTTGCTTGTCACTGTAACATATTTTTCCTGTCTTTCTTTTATGCATTCTCATGGCTTTTCTGTTGAGGCTTTCTAGGGTTTTATTGTCTCTTTGTGGTTTTTTCCTGCCTGATACTTGATAAAAATCTACGTCTGTTCCTCGCTTTGTTCGGAGATTTGCTTTTTGTCTGATCTTGAAAAAAGGTTGCATCTTTAATGGTCTCTGCTTGGCGTGTTTGGTAGAATGTAACAATTTTTTGTATTTCTCCTTAAAGAAAGGTGTTTGCTATTTTTTGAATTTCTTTTTGAGACATGTTGGCATGTAAGCTTGTAAATTGATTTCTGGAAACCTTGCTTTGTTACTGCCTCCAAAGGATGTCCCAGGACTTTGGTTTGAGTCTTGGGGTTTTCCTTTTCTTTGTTCCATCGCCTGAGAAGTATTGACCGAGTTGCTTTCTCCCTTTGTCCGAGATTTGTGGTAATCCCATCTTCTTTTCTTACTTGTAGGGTTAGTTGGCCTCATGTCTTCTCACAATAACATTGTAGAGATGTCTTCCAGAGTTTCAGAGGGGATGTCCAATTGGCTGGACTCCCTTGTTTTGTTGTGTGTTTCTGTTGTGGATGTTGAGTTTTGCACAGAGCTGAGGAAGCGCCATAGGATTTATGGTAACAATGCTCGTGAGGAGGATTACGAGCTTGGTGCTCCTGATTCTGATGAGAGGGTTTGTTTTCCGACTTCCATTGAGAGGGAGCATCCCTTCTTCTATGCCTATGAATACTTCTTCAGCCAATTGAACGTTACTTTTCCTTTTACTGCTTTTGAGACCGACCTGTTGTGGTCGTGTAATATTGTCCCATCCCAGCTTCACCCTAATTCCTGGGGTTTTATTAAAATTTTTCAACTTCTCTGCCGTGAATTAGATGTAACACCTTCCCAGACTCTTTTCCTTTATTTGTTTGTTTCCGCCAAGCCTGGCGGTTCTTCAAAAAAGAAAGCTTCCTGGGTTTCCTTCAGGTCCGCCCAGGGCCACAAAGTTTTTGCTATGTATAAGGAGTCCTTTAAGGACTTCAAGAATTAGTTCTTTAAGGTTTGTGCTGTCGAGGGGGCCTGCCCCTTTTTTCTTGATGAAAATGATGAGCCTTCTTTCCCTCTAGAGTGGCAGAGGGATGTGAGAGTGTCTCGCTATACCTGGGAGATGCTTGATGATGTTGAGCGTGCCTTTGTTGTTGTTCTTGAGGATCTATGGGGGAAACCACCCCATCTTGATACAAAAAGGTTTTTGAATGACCTGTCCTTGGTTCGGACTGTTTTGGGTACTTGTCTGACTTGTCTCTTATACTTGTTTCTTAATTTTTTCTTCCTCTTGTTGTGACCGTAACTCTCTGCTGTGGCTAATTCTGTATTTGCAGAGATGTCAAAGAACAACGACTCCATGAAGGCCTTTAAAAAGGCAAAGAAGGCAATTGCTGCTCTGAACATCTCGGCCAAAGTGGCCGGCGAGGGATCTTCTCAGGTCCCAGTGAAGCCTCCTGTGCCGAGTTCTCTCGGGCCGAGGAAGGCAATTCCTACTCCTCGGTTTCGTTAGGTCGATCCTCCACAGACTTATACCGTTGCTTCTGGTGTTCCTCCCTTAAAAAAGCAAAAAACATCCGAGCCCTTTAACCTGGATGCCCCAGATTTTGATGCTATCGAGCTTGTTGACCAGCAAATTGCCCCCTATGGTCGGCTTTTCATGGACGACGTGTCTCTTCTTCAGCATCTAGATTTCATCATCAAAAGTAGTGTGAAAATGGCTCATATGGGTGCGGCTATTTTCTGAACAGTTCAGGGGATCCCGATTCATGCCACAAAATCCGTCATGGAGGAGGCCAAGTCATAATTTGATCGGATCAAGGGTCTGAAGGATGAGTTGGAGGTGAAGTTGGCGAAGGTGGAGAAGGAGCTGGAGAGTGAGAAGGCCAGCTCTATTGCCCTGGCTGCTTCTTTGAAGTTGGCTGAGGACATGGCCCTAAAGCATAAGGATAGCTATGTCTCGGCTTATAGGGAATTAATGTATCTCCGGGATGATTTGGAAACTGCTCGGGCTAATTATGCCGAGCTTCAGGGTCACCTTGTGGGCAGCGTAACTGCTGCCTCCGAGAACCTGATGGAGCAGTTCCGGATTATTGCTCCTGATGCCGACTTGACTCTCGTCAGCCTGGACAATGTTGTGAAGGATGGTAAGATTGTCCCTGATGACCAGGATGATGATGATGCTGACCCTCCCCCAGTGCCTTCTCTTAAAGTGTCGACCTCCTCGGTTCCTCCTGTTACGTCCGATCCGGATTGCTAGATTTTGAACCGGGATGATGAAACTGTAGATGCTGTGCCTATTCAGACTTGCCCTCCTTCTTCCCGTACTGATGCTGCCGGGAAGGCTCCAGATCTTGGTTAACCTCCTTTTTTAAGTATTTGTGTAAATAGCCCGGTTTGTGGGCTTTGAACTCTTTTTTTTTTTTTGTAAATGATGCTTTGTTGACTGTTGATACTCCAGTTGCTATTTTTAGCAACTTTATTTTGAAAAACAAAATGGTTTCTCTGGCTCTTGGGGTTGGCTTTCAAGCGACTTGTTGAGTCTTTGTTTTATGATAACTGTGATATGCTTGCTTGCGGCTTTCTTTATCATTTACCTAGGATTTTCAGAGTTGTTTTTTATCCATCCTCTTTTGATCGCTTTTGTGGCGAGGTCAAGGTCTATCGGGTCGAATTATCTCCCCTTTGTTGGTTGATCTTCTCAATTGATCTTTTCGAGCAACCCCTTGGGATTACTTTTTATAACTTTTTGTAGCTTCAGTCCGATTTCTTCATGTAGGTCCCCGTTTTGTTACTAGGTGATCCTTTTTTCTTAGATCTTGTTCAGATCTTTTTTGAGGTTTTGCCTTTTGTAACTTTATCTTTTTCGGGCCGACTTCGTCATACGGACTCTGTCCAGTTTTTTGATAATCCTCTCTTTTTTTGGACCGTGTTCAGGTCTCTTTCAGGGATTATTTTGTTTTGTAGGAGACCGACTTCGTTGGGTCGATTTCTTCTAAGTTGTTTTTGTGATCCTCTTTCTTGGACCTTTGTTAGGTCTCTTTCAGGGATTACTTTTACAACTTGTCTTGTAGGAGACCGACTTCGTTAGGTCGATCTCTTCTAAGTTGTTTTTGTGATCCTCTTTCTTGGACCTTTGTTAGGTCTCTTTCAGGGATTACTTTTACAACTTGTCTTGTAGGGGATCGACTTCGTTAGGTCGATCTCTTCTAAGTTGTTTTTGTAATCCTCTTTCTTGGACCTTTGTTAGGTCTCTTTCAGGGATTACTTTTACAACTTGTCTTGTAGGGGATCGACTTCGTTAGGTCGATCTCTTCTAAGTTGTTTTTGTAATCCTCTTTCTTAGACCTTTGTTAGGTCTCTTTCAGGGATTACTTTTACAACTTGTCTTGTAGGGGATCGACTTCGTTAGGTCGATCTCTTCTAAGTTGTTTTTGTAATCATCTTTCTTGGACCTTTGTTAGGTCTCTTTCAGGGATTGCTTTTACAACTTGTCTTTGTAGGAGACCGACTTCGTTAGGTTGATCTCTTCTAAGTTATAGCAATTCCTCTTTAATAGGGTTGGCCAGACCTCTTTCCAAGGATTTGCTGATAACTTGGATTGACTTGGTCTGACTTTTTAGTGTCGGCCAGTCTTTTTAAGTTATTATATAGCAATCCATAAGACCTCGTCAGGTTCTTTTTGGGATCACTTTCGATAACTTCTTGCATTATTTTATGTTCATCTTTTGCCGATTTGTAGATGGTGGTTACTGTCCTGGTTTAATCGACCTTTAGGTGAATCGTGTTTTCACCTTTGTCGGTCGATCATTCCTATCGAGATCGTATAGTGAATCTGTTCTTCACTTCATGTTCGATCCGTTGCTTTGTAATCGGACGATGAATGCTTCAGATTAATGCGTCTTGGAAATTTGTAGAATATCTGAAATGTATTTTATTTAAAGAAAGTGTAAATATATACAGGCGGGAGTTTTTCATACCCTTAAGTCGGAATAAATCTCAATCTTGACGCCTCATTAAAAAACTTTTTCAGAAAAAAGAGTGCATCTTGTGATGAGACCTTTATCTAACTATAGTACCTTCTTAGGTTACAGGCGTGCCATGATCTGGGGAGTTCTCGTCCCTCGAGTTCGGACAGTCTGTAGTAGCCCTTCCTAAGTACTTCTGTGACTCGGTAGGGTCCTTTCCAGTTGGCTGCCAGCTTTCCTTTTCCGGGTCGAGTTGTTCTAATATCATTTCGGATTAAGATTAGATCATTCTCAGCGAAACCTCTTGGCACTACCTTTTGAATATATCTGGAAGCCATTCGCCATTTTAGTGCTTCTTTTCTGATCTGAGCTCTCTCTTGCATTTCCAGAAGTAGGTCGAGCTCTTCTCTTTGAAGTTGAGAGTTGGTTTGTTCATTGTAGTGGACTACTCGGGGAGACCCTTCCCCAACTTCTATTGGAATCATTGCCTCCACTCCGTATGTTAATCAAAATGGTGATTCATTCGCAGTGGAATGTGGAGTTGTTCGATACGCCCATAGGACTTGCGGAAATTCCTCTGCCCAAGCTCCCTTTGCTTCTTGTAGTCTCCATTTCAGCCCGGCCAATATGAATTTGTTGGCTGCTTCGCCTTGTCCATTGGCTTGGGGATGTTCGATGGAGGAGAACTGGTGTTTTATGTTCAAGTCGGCTACTAGTTTTCTAAAGCCTGCATCTGTGAATTGGGTGCCATTATCCGTGGTGATGGAGTATGGAACCCCGAACCTTGTAATAATGTTCCTATATAGGAATTTCCGACTTCTTTGAGTAGTGACGTTGGCTAGGGGTTCTGCCTCGATCCATTTTGTGAAGTAGTCTACCCCTACTATGAGGAACTTGACTTGTCCCGATCCCTGGGGAAAGGGTCCGAGAAGATCGAGTCCCCACTTTGCAAATGGCCAGGGTGAGGTTACGCTGATGAGCTTTTCCGGCAGGGCGATGTGAAAGTTGGCATTCTTCTGACATGGTGGACATGTCCTTACAAATTCGGTAGCTTCCTTTTGTAGAGTTGGCCAATAGAATCCCGCCCGGAGTACCTTTTTGGTGAGAGCTTGCGCTCTGAGATGATCTCCACAAATGCCGCTGTGTACTTCCTCCAAGACTTCCTTTGTATTGGAGGTCAGTACGCATTTTAACAATGGTGTTGAGATCCCTCTTTTGTATAGGGTGTTGTTTATGATAGTGTAGTACTGTGCCTCCCTTTTTAACCTTTTTGCCTCCTTTTCATCTGTAGGGAGCGCTTCTGTTTTGAGGTAGTTAATTATGGGGGTCATCCATCCTTGATCCCGACCTGTTATGGCTAGGATTTTTTCTTCTTCCGATATTGATGGGTTCTGCAGTATTTCCTGGATGAGGCTTCTATTGTTACCCCCTGGTTTGGTGCTGGCTAGTTTTGAGAGTGCGTCAGCTCGGGCATTTTGCTCGCGAGGTATGTGGCAGATCCTATATTCCCCGAGTTTTCTGAGCTGTTCTTTGGTTTTATCCAAATATTTTTTCATGGTAGGATCTTTGGCTTGGTAGCTTCCCATTATTTGTGAGGTAACGACTTGTGAGTCACTGTAGATGTTGAGTTTCTGAGCTCCAACTTCCCTAGCCAGCTTCAAACCAGCTAATAACGCTTCATATTCCGCCTGGTTGCTTGAGGCCGGGAATCCAAATTTCAGGGAAAGCTCAAGTTGGGTTCCTTGGTTGCTTTCGATTATCACACCTACACCGCTTCTAGTTTTATTCGAGGAACCGTCCACGTATATGTTCCACTCTATGGGGATTTTCGTGGTGTCTGTGAATTCTGCGATGAAGTCGGCTAGGTATTGTGATTTGATGGCTGTCCGCGCCTCGTATTGGAGGTCGAACTCGGACAACTCGAATGCCCACTGTAGGATTCTTCCTGCTAGATCTGTTTTCTGTAATATCCCTTTTATGGGCTAGTTGGTTCGAACTTTAATGGTGTACGCTTGGAAGTATGGGCGAAGTCGTCGGGAGGCGAGTATCAGAGCGTAGGCAAACTTTTCTATTTTCTGGTAGTTCAGCTCTGACCCCTGTAGTGCTTTACTAATGAAGTAGACGGGTTGTTGTCCCCCCTCATCTTCTCTAATTAGTGCTGAGGCTATTGCCCGACTTTCTACTGCGAGGTACAGTATGAGTGGTTCTCCCTCTTGTGGTCGAGATAGGATAGGGGGCTATCCCGAGAATTCTTTGAAGTCTCTGAAGGCTTGTTCACATTCCGTTGTCCACTCGAAGTTCTTTCCCTTCCTTAAGGTAGCGTAGAAGGGGAGGGATCTTATTGCTGACCCTGCAAGGAATCTGGACAAGGCCGCCCATCTCCCATTGAGTTATTGTACCTCTTTGACGCAGGTTGGGCCTGGCATTTATCTGGATTTGCCTCGATTCCTCTTTGTGTGAGCATAAAGCCCAAGAATTTACCTGCTTCCACTGCGAAGGTGCATTTAGCCGGGTTGAGTCGTATGTCGTGCTTCCGTATGGTGTTGAACACTTGAACCAAGTCTGTTAGTAGTGTTTCTTCACTTTGTGTCTTTATCAACATGTCATCCACATAGACCTCCATGATTTTTCCGATGTGGTCTAAGAAGACTTTATTCATTAGCCTTTGATAAGTGGCTCCCGCGTTCTTAAGGCCAAAAGGCATTACGATGTAGCAATAATTTGCTTTTGGTGTTGGAAATGAGGTTTTTTCTTAGTCCGGTGGATACATTGGGATCTGGTTGTAGCCTGAGTATGCGTCCATGAACGAGAGATACTTATATCCCGATGAGGTATCTACTAGAGCATCGATGCTTGGGAGTGGATAAGGGTCTTTTGGGCAGGCTTTGTTGAGGTCGGTGTAGTCGGTGCACATTCGCCACTTCCCGTTTGACTTTCTCACCAAGACGACGTTTGCTAGCCATAGTGGGTATTTAACTTCTCTTTTGAACCCTGCCTCTAGTAGTGCTTGTACTTGTTCTTTTACAGCCTGAGACCGTTCTGGCCCGAGTTTTCTTCGTCTTTGTTGTACCGGCCAGGATCCCGGGTAGACTGCTAACTTGTGGCTCATTAGTTCGGGATCTATGCCTAGCATGTCGGCAGCTTTCCAAGCGAAGAGATCAACATTATCTTGTAGGAATTGTATTAGTGATTCATTTGCGTCTCCTTTCAGGTTCGTGCCAATATTAGTTGTTTTATCCGAGGTATCTCCGATCTGGACTCTTTCTATTTCTCCTTCGGGTCGTGGGCGGAGTTCTTCTCATCCCTGATCTCTGCCGAGTTCGATTGTGTGGAACTCTCCTCCTTCACCTCGGAGGTTTAGACTTTCGTTATAACAGCGACGCGCCATCTTTTGATCTGCTTTTATTGTAGCTATCCCTTCTGCAGTTGGGAATTTCATACATAGATGTGGGGTTGAAACTATTGCGCCGAGTTGATTTAATGTTATCCGACCTATTAAGGCATTGTAGGCTGAGCTTACATCGACCATAATATAGTCTATCTTGAGTGTTCTGGATTGGTTCCCCTTTCCGAAGGTTGTATGTAACGATACGTATCCCAGTGGCTATACTGGGGTATCCCCAAGTCCGAACAGGCTATTCGGGTATGCTCATAGCTCTTTTTCTTCTAAGCCGAGCTTGTCGAAGGCAGTTTTGAATAAGATGTCGGCGGAGCTTCCTTGGTCAATAAATGTACGGTGGAGGTTGGCATTTGCCAATATGATTGTGATGACCATGGGGTCGTCGTGTCCTGAGATGATTCCGGATGCATCTTCTTTGGTAAACATGATTGCTGGGATGTATGGCGCCTCCTTCTTGCCTTCGACATGGTATACTTCTTTGAGGTGTCGCTTGCGGGATGATTTGGAGATTCCTCCTCCAGCAAATCCGCCGTGTATCACGTGGACATGTCTTTTCGGTGTGCAGGGTGATCGTTCAGATCGTCCGACATCTTCATCCCTTCTTCTTTTTCTTGATTCTTCGTCCCGATTGGCTAGGAACCGATCTAGTTTTCCTTCCCTTACTAATTTCTCTATGACGTTTTTCAAGTCAAAGAATTCGTTGGTGGAATGTCCTCGGACTCGATGATACTCACAGTATTCGTTCCGATTTCCTCCTCCCCTTTTTCCTTTAAGTGACCGAGCTAGGGGTATTTTTTCCGTATAGCAGACTTCTTTGTAAATATCTACCAAGGATACCCTAAGAGGGGTGTAGTTATGATATTTTTTGATTTTCTCTCTGGAGCGATCTTCTTTTTTCTTGGATTTTTTATCTCGGTAGGCAGAACCGAACCTCGAGGCTTCCCCAAGTCGAGAATTCTCCTCCATGTTGATGTACTTCTGCGTCCGTTCTTGTACTTCATCTAGGGATGCCGGGTACTTCTTTGATATAGATTGGCTAAATGGTCCTTCTCGTAGGCCATTTATGAGGCCCATGATGGTAGCTTATGTTGGTAGACTTTGTATGTCCATGCATGTTTTGTTGAATCTTTCCATGTAGTTACGAAGACTCTCCCTATCTCCTTGCTTGATCCCTAGTAGGCTGGGTGCGTGTTTGGCTTTGTCCTTTTGTATGGAAAATCGGGCCATGAACTTTTTGGCCAGGTCGTTGAAACTCGAGATGGATTTTGGAGGTAGGTTGTCGAACCATCTAATGGCTGTCTTGGTAAGAGTTGTTGGAAAGGCTTTGCAGCGAACAACATCTGAGGCGTCAGTGAGGTACATTCTACTTCTGAAGTTGCTGAGAGGGTGGTTGGGGTCCGAGGTGCCGTCATACAGAGTCATATCCGGAAGTTTAAAATCTTTTGGGATTTTGGTCTTCATAATTTCCCTGGGGAATGGATCTTGATCTTTGTGAGAGCTATCCTCTGGGGTGGATCGAGTAGCTTTAGTTTTGAGATCAGCTTCGAGTTTCATGAGCTTATCTTCTAATTCTCGGCGCCGCCTTATCTCTCGATGTAGATCCTCTTCTTTTTCGCGTTGATGTTGGGCTTCTTTCTCAAGTTGCTTTAATCGATTTTTAAGTGCTTCTATCACCCCTGGATTTGATGAATTTTTGTCTCCATTGGATTCCGGAGTATCATTAAGTATAGCATCCGTGTTCTTGTGTGGCGTTCTATCTTTCAAACCTGAGTCGTGGTCGTTGTCATGGTTGTCCGCCATGGTGTTGGGATGACTTCCAGGTTCCCCGGCAACGGCACCAATGTTCCGAGGGTTACCTGAAACTGTAGGTCGATCTCGGTCGAGATCTTCTGTGTTGTCGGAGCCGACGTGTCCAGCAGGTGTATAGCGGCTGGAGCTGGCATGTCCGACTTTGTGGAACTGAAAGTGCTGATCCTTCGTCCCCGGAGGGTGGGGGGTACTGGTGCACGAAATTGTGATCATCAATGGCGCCATAAACATGGTACACTCAATTGCAATCTCAACTCTTTATCACAACTTCGCACAACTAACCAGCAAGTGCACTGGGTCGTCCAAGTAATAAACCTTACGCGAGTAAGGGTCGATCCCATGGAGATTGTTGGTATGAAGCAAGCTATGGTCATCTTATAAATCTCAGTCAGGCGGATTCAAATGGTTATGGAGGATTAATGATTAAAAGATAAATAAAACATAAAATAAAGATAGAGATACTTATGTAATTCATTGGTGAGAATTTTAGATAAGCGTATGGAGATGCTCTGTCCCTTCCGTCTCTCTGCTTTCCTACTGTCTTCATCCAATCCTTCTTACTCCTTTCCATGGCAAGCTGTATGTTGGGCATCACCGTTGTCAATGGCTACACTCCCGTCCTCTCAGTGAAAATGTTCAACGCGCTCTGTCACAGCACGGCTATTCATCTGTCGGTTCTCGATCATGTCGGAATAGAATCCAGTGATTCTTTTGCGTCTGTCACTAACGCCCCACAATCGCGAGTTTGAAGCTCGTCACAATCATTCAATCCTTGAATCCTACTCGGAATACCACAGACAAGGTTTAGACTTTCCAGATTCTCAAGAATGCCGCCATCAATTCTAGCTTATACCACGAAGATTCTGATTAAGGAATCCAAGAGATAAACATCCAAGCGTTGTTTGCTTGTAGAACGGAAGTGGTTGTCAGGCACACGTTCATAAGTGAGAATGATGATGAGCGTCACATAATCATCACATTCATCGTGTTCTTGGGTACGAATGAATATCTTAGAACAAGAATAAGCTAAATTGAATAGAAGAACAATAGTAATTGCATTAATACTCGAGGTACAGCAGAGCTCCACACCTTAATCTATGGTGTGTAGAAACTCTACCGTTGAAAATACATAAGAACAAGGTCTAGGCATGACTGAATGGCCAGCCTCCCAAAGAGGGTTCAATCATAAAAACATGATCAAAAGCTTTTCTAATACAATAGCAAAAGGTCCTATTTGTAGAGAACTAGTAGCTTAGTGTTTACAAAGATGAGTAAATGACATAAAAATGCACTTCCGGGACCACTTGGTGTGTGCTTGGGCTGAGCATTGAAGCTTTCATGTGTAGAGACTTTTCTTGGAGTTAAACACCAGCTTTTGTGCCAGTTTGGGCGTTTAACTCCCATTCTTGTGCCAGTTCCGGCGTTTAACGCCAGAATTCTTGAGCTGACTTGGAACGCCTGTTTGGGCCATCAAATCTCGGGAAAAGTATGGACTATTATACATTGCTGGAAAGCCCAGAATGTCTACTTTTCAACGCAATTGAGAGCGCGCCAATTGAACTTCTGTAGCTCCAGAAAATCCACTTCAAGTGCAGGGAGGTCAGAATCCAACAACATCTGCAGTCTTTTTCAGCCTCTGAATCAGATTTTTGCTCAGGTCCCTCAATTTCAACCAGAAAATACCTAAAATCACAGAAAAACACACAAACTCATAGTAAAGTCCAGAAAGGTGAATTTTAACTAAAAACTAATAAAAATATAATAAAAATTAACTAAAACATACTAAAAATAATGCCAAAAAGCGTATAAATTATCCACTCATCACAATACCAAACTTAAATTGTTGCTTGTCCCCAAGCAACTGAAAATCAAATAAGATAAAAAGAAGAGAATATGCATTGAATTCCAAAAATATCTATGAAGATCAGTATTAATTAGATGAGTGGGGCTTTTAGCTTTTTGCCTCTGAACAGTTTTGGCATCTCACTCTATCCTTTGAAATTCAGAATGATTGGCTTCTATAGGAACTCAGAATCCAGATAGTGTTATTGATTCTCCTAGTTAAGTATGATGATTCTTGAACACAGCTACTTTATGAGTCTTGGCCGTGGCCCAAAGCACTCTGTTTTCCAGTATTACCACCGGATACATACATGCCATAGACACATAACTGGGTGAACCTTTTCAGATTGTGACTCAGCTTTGCTAGAGTCCCCAATTAGAGGTGTCCAGGGTTCTTAAGCACACTCTTTTTTTGCCTTGGATCATGACTTTATTTTTACCCTTGGTTTAAAGGGCTGTTGGCTTTTTCTGCTTGCTTTCTCTCTCTTTTTTTTGTATTCATTGCTTTTTCTTGCTTCAAGAATTATTTTTATGATTTTTCAGATCCTCAGTAACATGTCTCCTTTTTTCATCATTCTTTCAAGAGCCAACATTCATGAACAACAAATTCAAAAGACATATGCACTGTTCAAGCATACATTCAGAAGTCAAAGTATTGCCACCACATCAAAATAAATAATCTGTTATAAAATTCGAAATTTATGCAATTCTTCTCTTTTTCAATTAAGAACATTTTTTTCATTTAAGAAAGGTGATGGATTCATAGGACATTCATAACTTTAAGGCATAGACACTAAGACACTAATGATCATAAGACACAAACATAAATAAAACATAAAGCATAATTTTCGAAAAACAGAAAAATAAAGAACAAGGAGATTAAAGAACGGGTCCACCTTAGTGATGGCGGCTTGTTCTTCCTCTTGAAGATCTTATAGAGTGCTTGAGCTCCTCAATATCTCTTCCTTGCCTTTGTTGCTCCTATCTCATGATTCTTTGATCTTCTCTAATTTCACGGAGGAGGATGGAATGTTCTTGGTGCTCCACCCTTAGTTGTCCCATGTTGGAACTCAATTCTCCTAGGGAGGTGTTGATTTGCTCCCAATAGTTTTTGTGGAGGAAAGTGCATCCCTTGAGGCATCTCAGGGATTTCATGATGAGGAATTTCCTCATGCTCTTGATGAGGTTCTCTTATTTGCTCTACTCTTTTCTTGGTGATGGGCTTGAGGTCATGCCTTCTTAGTTGAACCGTCTTCCCTCTCTCTTCCATTGAGCGCCCTCTTCACAGATGTCTATGAGGACTTGGTCCAACCTTTGATCAAAGTTGACCCTTTTTGAGCTTGAAGGGGACCTCGGGGATCACCTTCTTCTTGGCCACAACTTCATAGAAGTGGTCTTGATGCACCCTTGATATGAATCTCTCCATCTCCCATGACTCAGAGGTGGAAGCTTTTGCCTTCCCTTTTCTCTTTCTAGAGATTTCTCCGGCCTTTAGTGCCATAAATGGTTATGGAAAAACAAAAATCTTTAGCTTTTACCACACCAAACTTAGAAGGTTTGCTCGTCCTCGAGCAAAAGAAGAAAGAAAGGAGTAGAAGAAGAAGAAAATGGAGGAGATGGAGGGGGGCTTTGTGTTTCGGCCAAGGGGGAGAAGTAGTGTTTAGGTTGTGTGAAAATGAAGGAGTGAAGATGGGTTTATATAGGGGTGGAGAGAGGGATAAGGTTCGGCCATTATGGGTGGGTTTAGGAGGGAAAGTGGTTTGAATTTGAATGGTGAGGTAGATGGGGTTTTATGAAGGATGGATGTGAGTGGTGAAGAGAATGGTGGGATTTGATAGGTGAGGGATTTTTGAGAAAGAGGTGTTGAGGTGATTGGTGAATGGGTGAAGAAGAGAGAGAGTGGTGGGGTAGGTGGGGATCCTGTGGGGTCCACAGATCCTGAGGTGTCAAGGATAGCTCATCCCTGCACCAAGTGGCGTGCAAAATGCCCTTTCTGCCAATCCTGGCGTTAAACGCCGGGCTGTTGCCCTTTTCTGGTGTTAAACACCAGTCTGGTGCCCTTTTCTGGCGTTAAACGCCAATCTGGTGCCCCTTTCTGGCGTTAAACGCCCAGAATGGTGCCAGACTGGGCGTTAAACGCCCATTTGCTACCCTTACTGGCGTTTAAACGCTAGCAAGCTTTTCCTCCGAGGTGTGCTATTTTTCTTTCTATTTTTCATTATGTTTTTACTTTTTCAATTGTTTTTGTGACTTCACATGATCATCAACCTATAGAAAACATAAAATAACAATGGAAAATAGATAGATATAGGAAAATTGGGTTGCCTCCCAACAAGCGCTTCTTTAATGTCAGTAGTTTGACAGTGGGCCCTCATGGAGCCTCACAGATGTTCAGAGCAATGTTGGAACCTCCCAACACCAAACTTAGAGTTTGGACGTGGGGGTTCAACACCAAACTTAAAGTTTGGTTGTGGCCTCCCAACACCAAACTTAGAGTTTGACTGTGGGGGCTCTGTTTGACTCTGTTTTGAGAGAAGCTCTTCATACTTCCTCTCTATGGTTACAGAGGGATATCCTTGAGCCTTAAACACAAGGGATTCTTCATTCACTTGAATGATCAATTTTCCTCTGTCAACATCAATCACAGCCTTTGCTGTGGCTAGGAAGGGTCTACCAAGGATGATGGATTCATCCATGCACTTCCCAGTCTCTAGGACTATAAAATCAGCAGGGATGTAATAGTCTTCAACCTTTACCAGAACATCCTCTACAAGTCCATAAGCTTGTTTTCTTGAATTGTCTGCCATCTCTATTGAGATTCTTGCAGCTTGTACCTCAAAGATCCCTAGCTTCTCCATTACAGAGAGAGGCATGAGGTTTATGCTTGACCTTAGGTCACACAGAGCCTTCTTGAAGGTCATGGTGCCTAATGTACAAGGTATTGAGAACTTCCCAGGGTCCTGTCTCTTTTGAGGTAATCTCTGCCTAGTCAAGTCATCCAGTTCTTTGGTGAGCAAAGGGGGTTCATCCTTCCAAGTCTTATTACCAAATAACTTGTCATTTAGCTTCATGATTGCTCCAAGGTACTTAGCAGCTTGCTCTTTAGTGACATCTTTGTCCTCTTCAGAGGAAGAATACTCATCAGAGCTCATGAATGGCAAAAGTAAATCCAATGGAATCTCTATGGTCTCAGTGTGAGCCTTAGATTCCCATGGTTCCTCATTAGGGAACTCATTGGAGGCCAGTGGACGTCCATTGAGGTCATCCTCAGTGGCGATCACTGCCTCTTCCTCCTCTCTAAATTCGGCCATGTTGATGGTCTTACACTCTCCTTTTGGATTCTCTTTTGTATTGCTTGGGAGAGTACTAGGAGGGAGTTTAGTAACTTTCTTACTCAGCTGACCCACTTGTGCCTCCAAGTTTCTAATGGAGGACCTTGTTTAAGTCATGAAACTTTGAGTGGTTTTGATTAGATCAGAGACCATGGTTGCTAAGTCAGAGTGGCTCTGCTTAGAATTCTCTGTCTGTTGCTGAGAAGACGATGGAAAAGGTTTGCCATTGCTAAACCCGTTTCTTCCACCATTATTGTTGTTGAAACCTTGTTGAGGTCTCTGTTGATCCTTCCATGAGAGATTTGGATGATTTCTCCATGAAGGATTATAGGTGTTTCCATAGGGTTCTCCCATGTAATTCACCTCTTCCATTGATGGGTTCTCAGGATCATAAGCTTCTTCTTCAGATGAAGCGTCCTTAGTACTGCCTGGTGCAGCTTGCATTCCAGACAGACTTTGAGAAATCATATTGACTTGCTGAGTCAATATTTTGTTCTGAGCCAATATGGCATTTAGAGTATCAATCTCAAGAACTCCTTTCTTCTGATTCGTCCTATTGTTCACAGGATTCCTTGCAGAAGTGTACATGAATTGGTTATTTGCAACCATTTCAATGAGTTCTTGAGCTTCTGTAGGCGTCTTCTTCAGATGAAGAGATCCTCCAGCAGAGCTATCCAATGACATCTTGGACAGTTCAGACAAACCATCATAGAAGATACCTATGATGCTCCATTCAGAAAGCATGTCAGAAGGACACTTTCTGATTAATTGTTTGTATCTTTCCCAAGCTTCATAGAGGGATTCACCTTCCTTCTGTCTGAAGGTTTGGACTTCCACTCTAAGCTTACTCAATTTTTGAGGTGGAAAGAACTTTGCCAAGAAGGCATTGACTAGCTTTTTCCAAGAGTTCAGCTTTCTTTAGGTTGTGAGTCCAATCATATCCTAGCTCTGTCTCTTATAGCAAAAGGGAATAGCATAAGTCTGTAGACCTCAGGGTCAACCCCATTGGTCTTGACAGTGTCACAGATTTGTAAGAATTCAGCTAAAAACTGATGAGGATCTTCCAATGGAAGTCCATGGAACTTGCAATTCTGTTGCATTAGAGAAACTAATTGAGGCTTAAGCTCAAAGTTGTTTGCTTCAATGGCAGGGATAGAGATGCTTCTCCCATAGAAGTCGGGAGTAGGTGCAGTAAAGTCACCAAGCACTTTCCTTTAATTGTTGGCATTGTTGTTGTTTTCGGCTGCCATGTCTTCTTCTTGTTTGAAGATTTCTGTTAGGTCCTCTCCAGAGAGTAGTGCTTTAGCTTCTCTTAGCTTCCACTTTAAGGTCCTTTCAGGTTCAGGATCAGCCTCAACAAGAATGCTTTTGTCCTTGCTCCTGCTCATATGAAAGAGAAGAGAATAAGAAAGTATGAAATCCTCTATGTCACAGGATAAAGATTCCTTGAGGTGTTAGAAGAAAAGAAGAATAAAAGGAGGAGGTAGAAGAATTCGAACTTATCAAGAGGGATAGAGTTCGAATTGTGCATTGAGGAGGAGTGTTAGTCCATAAATAGAAGGATGTGAGAAGAGGGGAAGAATTTTTGAAATTAAAGTAAAAGATTTTGAAGAAATTTTGAAAAATTGAAGAATGATTTTCGAAAATTAAAGTTGGGAAAGAAATAAAGTGATTTTTGAAAAAGATTTTGAAATTAGAAATAAAAAAGATCCGATTGAAAATTATTTTGAAAAAGATGTGATTAAAAAGATATGATTGAAAAGATATGATTGAAAAACAATTTAAAAAGATTTGATTTTTAAAATTAATGACTTGGCTAACAAGAAATTTAAAAGATATGATTCAGACATTAAACCTTTCTCAACAGAAAAAGGTAACATACTTGAAATGTTGAATCAAATCATTAATTGTTAGCAAGTATTTTTTTTGAAAAATGGGAAGAAATTGATTTTGAAAATATATGATTGAAAAGATATGATTTGAAAAAGATTTGATTTTGAAAAATTATGAAAACTAAAAAAAATTTGAATTAAAAACAAAATCTTCCCTCTTGTGCCATCCTGGCGTTAAACGCCCAAAATACTACCCTTTTGGGCGTTAAATGCCCAGCCAAGTACCCTGGCTGGCGTTTAAACGCCAGTTTTCCTTCCTCACTGGGCATTTTGAACGCCCAACTTTTTCTGTGTAATTCCTCTGCTGCATGTTCTGAATCTTCAATTCTCTGTATTATTGACTTGAAAAGACACAAATAAAATTTTTTTTTGAATTTTTAATGATGTGGAATAATCAAAATGCAACTAAAATCAAATAAACAATGCATGCAAGACACCAAACTTAGAAGTTTGTATACTATTGACACTAACAAATTGAGAATGCATACGAGAAACAACAAAATACTCAAGACAAGAGAATTTAAAGATTAGAGCAAGGAAATCATCAAGAACAACTTGAAGATCAATGAAGAACATAATGCATGTAATTTTCGAAAATTAGAAGAATAAAGACATGCAATTGACACCAAACTTAAAATTAGACACTAGACTCAAACAAAAAACATAAAAATATTTTTAATTTTAAGATTTTATAATTTCTTTTTGGATTTTTTGAAAATTATATGGAAAAGAAAATAAGGATATCAAAATTCTTAATGAGAATTCCAGGAATCATGCAATGTTAGTCTAAAGCTTTAGTCTAAAAAGATTAGACATGGCTAGCCAAGCTTCAGCAGGACATTACATTCAAGAGCTAAATTGATGAGAATCAATCAGCTTTGGTGATGATGAAAACATCACCTTGAAACTCTAGAATTCGTTCTTAAAAATTCTGAAGAAAAATACCTAATCTAAGCAACAAGATGAACCGTCAGTTGTGCAAACTCAAACAATCCCCGGCAACGGCGCCAAAAACTTTGTGTTGTTGCCGGATCAAAACTTGGCACTGTTATTGCAGGGAACAAATGCGAAATTGTAGTTAGGACATTTAATTCTCCGGCAACGGCGCCAAAAACTTGGTGCACGAAATTGTGATCATCAATGGCGCCATCAACATGGTACGCTCAATTGCAATCTCAACTCTTTATCACAACTTCGCACAACTAACCAGCAAGTACACTGGGTCGTCCAAGTAATAAACCTTACGCGAGTAAGGGTCGATCCCACGGAGATTGTTGGTATGAAGCAAGCTATGGTCATCTTGTAAATCTCAGTCAGGCGGATTCAAATGGTTATGGAGGATTAATGATTAAAAGATAAATAAAACATAAAATAAAGATAGAGATACTTATGTAATTCATTGGTGAGAATTTCAGATAAGCGTATGGAGATGCTCTGTCCCTTCCGTCTCTCTGCTTTCCTACTGTCTTCATCCAATCCTTCTTACTCCTTTCCATGGCAAGCTGTATGTTGGGCATCACCGTTGTCAATGGCTACACTCCCGTCCTCTCAGTGAAAATGTTCAACGCGCTCTGTCACAGCACGGCTATTCATCTGTCGGATCTCGATCATGTCGGAATAGAATCCAGTGATTCTTTTGCGTCTGTCACTAACGCCCCATAATCGCGAGTTTGAAGCTCGTCACAGTCATTCAATCCTTGAATCCTACTCGGAATACCACAGACAAGGTTTAGACTTTCCGGATTCTCAAGAATGCCGCCATCATTTCTAGCTTATACCACGAAGATTCTGATTAAGGAATCCAAGAGATAAACATTCAAGCGTTGTTTGCTTGTAGAACGGAAGTGGTTGTCAGGCACACGTTCATAAGTGAGAATGATGATGAGCGTCATATAATCATCACATTCATCATGTTCTTGGGTATGAATGAATATCTTAGAACAAGAATAAACTGAATTGAATAGAAGAACAATAGTAATTGCATTAATCTTTGAGATACAGCAGAGCTCCACACCTTAATCTATGGTGTGTAGAAACTCTACCGTTGAAAATACATAAGAACAAGGTCTAGGCATGGCCGAATGGCCAGCCTCCCAAAGAGGGTTCAATCATAAAAACATGATCAAAAGCTTTTCTAATACAATAGCAAAAGGTCCTATTTGTAGAGAACTAGTAGCTTAGGGTTTACAAAGATGAGTAAATGACATAAAAATCCACTTCCGGGCCCACTTGGTGTGTGCTTGGGCTGAGCATTGAAGCTTTCATGTGTAGAGACTTTTCTTGGACTTAAACGCCAGCTTTTGTGCCAGTTTAGGCGTTTAACTCCCATTCTTGTGCCAGTTCCGGCGTTTAACGCCAGAATTCTTGAGCTGACTTGGAACGCCTGTTTGGGCCATCAAATATCGGGTAAAGTATGAACTATTATACATTGCTGAAAAGCCCAGGATGTCTACTTTCCAACGTAATTGAGAGCGCGCCAATTGGGCTTCTATAGCTCTAGAAAATCCACTTCGAGTGCAGAGAGGTCAGAATCCAACAGCATCTGCAGTCCTTTTCAGCATCTGAATCAGATTTTTGCTCAGGTCCCTCAATTTCAGCCAGAAAATACATGAAATCACAGAAAAACACACAAACTCATAGTAAAGTCTAGAAAGGTGAATTTTAACTAAAAACTAATAAAAATATAATAAAAACTAACTAAAACATACTAAAAATAATGCCAAAAAGCGTATAAATTATCCGCTCATCAGGTACCTGTAAGGGACTCCGATGCTTAAGTTAGCAAGGGTATTAAGCAGGTATTGAGTAGGATCAGAATATGAGTTATACCTGGGTGCTCCAGCGTATTTATAATGGTGAGATGTGGCCTCCTGTGGATAAGATAAGTTAGTTATCTTATCTTATCTTTATCTTATCTTCAAGTGAGGTCATCTTATCTTCAAGGGAACTGCCCTTCTCTTGTAGGCTTGGGCTGCCTTAGGATCTGGGACGTGTTCTTCTATTTGGGCCCTTTGTTTGGGCTTTCTCGTGACTTGGCCGAGCTCTTTGAGAAGAGGTCGGATTGTCCTGACCTGAAGAGGTCGGTCGCTTTGTCTGTAGAACATCCCGGGTCGGACAACTCGACCTAGGATATGAACAATTATCATGTCTTCTCCCTACTCCCTTTACATGTATGCGAAAATGGCATCCATGTCAATGGAGTAGGCTTTCAACTTGACTTTGGAGTTTATTAATAGGAGACCCTTGAGTTGGAATACTCAAGAGTTAAATTGAGTTTGGAAGTTGTTGGCTGGCTTTCTAGTCACTAACGCTAATCCTTTCCAAGGGAGAGAATTAGGACTTGTGAATAAGAGTTGGCTCAATTACTTGACTTTCCTTTATTTGGTAAGGATTAACTAAGTAAAAACAACAACCTCTCATTATTACTCTTGGAAAAATCGAACAAGGATAGAACTTCCAATTAATCTTCTCCTGGTCAAGGCTTTTTATCTTAATTACATAAAATCTCTCTTTAATTTCCATTGCTTTAATTCACAATCATTTATTTGCCCATTACCCAAACTCCAAATTTCTGAGAAACTCCTAGTCAATAAATTGCACTCTCTTAGCAACTCGTTGAGAGACGACCTAGAATTTTTGTTCCCAGTATTTTATTCTTGATTTTGTGACAAACCCCTTTTAAATTGATACGCAGAATTTTCATCGGTTAAGAACTGTACTCGCAACGGACTGGTTACCAGGTTGATTCTCGGTCAGTTCGGCAGTTTCTCCACAGTTCTATCATGAGCAATTTTTAGTGAAGGATCGAACCGCTTGTATGTCGGTTCTCCGATGAACCGTTATAACCGACCAGTTCAATTCAATTTTTCAGAACCATGTAATAAACAAAAATTTTTTCATAATAAATAGAGAAATTGTTTGAAGTTAAAATATGCAATTTTTTAAGAAAACAAAGAAACAAAATATAAAAATTTATCGACAATAAATACAGAAATTTTATAATGATAAATATAAATTTTTTGAGGTAAATATAAGTTTTTGAATAAAATATAAAATTAAAAATAGAGTGCACATCCAACCCGGTCCCTGTTCTTTTTTTTTTTTGAAGGACATTGCGACCCTTATTAAAAAAAGATAAATTAGCTCATGTCCCATACTTTTCTAAGATGTCACAGTCCTTCTGTCATCTCTCTTGACCAAAACAAACAAAAATATCCTACGTGTGTAATTAACGTTGATGATGTGGATGTTAAAGCTCTGTTAAGTTCTTCGTTGGCCATTAGAAAATGGATAGGAGTCGATATGTCCTGTTTTAGAAAGCAAAAACGATGTTTAAAACATTGAGTCGTTGCTTTTTAATTGAATAAGGGAACGTCACATTGAGATTTCCATATAAGCCTCTTGTGTTGCTCACGTAATTACTAGAAAACCCTAGTAGAGCAAGAGTCGTCCTTCTACAGTGCTTGTTGACCTTTCGAAATTGGAGCGACGTGCTGATAGTGTTGCTGACGAAGTTACTGACTGACATCCACATATTGTTGTTGACAGTAGTTGGATAGTGCGATTGACGGAACTTGGTTGAAGCTTGGACGGAGATTGCATGACGTTTGTGACATGTCAGGTTAGTATGGTTCTCTCCTTGCCTTTTTAAAAGTGTGTTGTCTTTTTCAATAATTCTAACATACTTTGCTATGTACATTGTGTGTGTGGTCCAAGAAGAAGAGAACTAATAAACAATGTGATTTTGGGATAATAAATATCTAAAAATTTAAGTATTGTTGTGTTTTTGATGCTATAAATAGTTATTTAATGTTGGAATGCACATATTGTGAGAAGGAATACAGATTTCATAATTTCTTACAAATAGAAAAAAAAACTAAGGTTTCTAATTTGAAATTGATATTGAAATAGAGTAAAATTAAATTGGTATTGCTAATTGTTAATGTAATGTATGTATTATATTATATTGCATATGTCTAAATATCTTGTTGTTTCCGTGTTTCATCACGAGGGAAAGTTTATGAGAGATAGTAAGAGATACATGAGTTATGTACATGGTAAAGTGAAGAGGTTCTCACCAATGGATATGGATTATGTGAACTTTTTTTATTTGGCTGTTTTATTTAAGGAGTTGGGGGTATGTTGAGTATAAGGAGATGTATTGGTATGACATATTGACCCTGACATGGAGTTTGGGCTTCATCCTGTTAAGGGTGATAGAAGATTAATGACATAAGGGAGAACAAGCTCAAGAACAGGAACAGTAAGGAGTTTTACATTTATTTTGACCATCCTATAGATATGTCAGAGGTGATAAGTGATGGCTTGGCTAATGAAAATGCTTGAGTGATTCGTCATCAAGTTTTGATAATGGATATGAGAGTGTAGAGGATGAGGCATAGAAACCACCTCTAACATGAATCGTCTCTACCTCGTCGGTTTGATGAAAAACAACGTTCTCCACTACTAATCATAGTCTCCTAGGGTTTGTATTTGAGTTGGGAGAAGAGTAAAAGATTTTAGGTGCAAGGAATCACTATCAGAACATTTTGGTTTACAGAAGACAAAAAACGATGTCGTTTTTGCTTTCTAAAGCGGAACAGATCGACTCTTGTCTATTTTCTAGTGGCCAACATAGAACTTAACAGAACTTTAACCTCCACATCATCAACGTTAATTGACACATAAGACATTTTGATTTGTTTTGATCAGGAAAAATGATGAAAGGATCGCAGCGTCTCATGAAAGTATGGGACAGGAGCCGATTTGTCCTTTTTGTTCAAAAGTTGCGATATCCTTAAAAAAACAGGAACACAAGTTGAGCGTTTAGTCATAAAAAAATTCCAAATTTTTGTTTTGATAAATACAACTTTTTTTTTTAAGATAACAACAACTTTTAGAAGAGAAACATAAAAACAAACACAATTTTTTTCACAATAAACATAGAATTTTGTAGTAATAAATATAGAAGATTTTTGAAGATAAACAAAAAATTTTTAATATAAAACAAATGAAGAAAATAAAAAATTTATGAATGATATATACAGAAATTTTATGATGATAAAGACAAAAATAATTTTGTATTATTTAAATTATATTTTTATATTATTTAACTAAATTTGTTGTGTTTCTACTAAAATTTCTATATTATTCACCTAAAAAATATGTATAATTTAAAATAATTTATGTGTTACTCAAGATCATTTGTAAATTAACGGTCCAATTTGTTATTTTCACTTACCACATATAAAAATAGAAAAATTATAACTAAAAAAAATTAAAAACTTAAATGGAATCCTCCAATATATCTTTAAAAAAGATTTAAAAAATCACCTAAATATGTCATAATTTTTTAGCCCACTCCATTTTATTGTAGTATTGCACCCTAAAGGTAGGTTATCAAAATGAGTTAAATCCATCGAACCAATTCGTTTATTTATTTAAATGGGCAGACTTTATTTCTAAAATTAAAGTCATTTAAAATTCGGACTGAGCCTGATCAACTAAAAAAATGATGGGTTAAATGGGCAATTTGTTTTTTTTTTTTTTACATTTTTTTCAAAAAAAAAAGTTGCACTTTTAACTGGTATTTCTCTGATCCGGCCTAAAAATTCAATCCATCAACTAAAAAAAGTACTGTTTATTTAAAGTTTTTGGCCTAAAAGTGATATTTTTTGTCAAAATATTTTTTAAAATTAAAATAAAAGGGTAAAACCTATCAAACTGACCATGAACAATATGGGTTGAAAAATTTTGGCTCACGAATAAAACGGACTTAAACGGACCAGCTCATTTAACTCACGTATTTAAACAGACTAGACTTAAATAGGCTAGACTGACCCGTTTGACACTCCTACCTAACGGCCCTAAGTTTTCAGGCGTTCACTAATTAATTAATTAATTATATATATATATAAACAAATCGGATCAGTCTAGTGGTTAGCTCACTAGTCTGCTTAAGTAAGTATGGGAGTTCGTATCCTGTCTTGTGCATACAGCAACTCGATACATCAAAATTAAAATCTATACCCAAATAGTTCATTGAGAAATTTTGAGTCTAACATTTTCGTTCATAAAAAAATATTATTATATTGAGATTATTTGAATTTTACAAAACAGATCTGCTACACATCCAAATTCAACCAAGTAGACTCAATGATGCATGAGTGGTGGACGAAATTGTGATCAATGTTCTAACTATTTTGAGAGAAATCATTATTATGGCACTGGTTGAATTCACAACTCCGTTCAACTAACCAGCAAGTGTACTGGGTCGTCCAAGTAATAAACCTTACGTGAGTAAGGGTCGATCCCACAGAGATTGTTGGTATGAAGCAAGCTATGGTTACCTTGTAAATCTCAGTTAGGCAGATAAAAGTTGTTTATGGTTTCGGAAATTAATAATAAGAAAATAGATGAAATAATAAAAGGGATAGAATACTTATGCAGATTCATTGGTGGGAATTTCAGATAAGCATATGGAGATACTGTATGGCTCAAGGACGCCTGCTCTCCTACTGCTTCAACTCAATTCTTCTTACTCCTCTCCATGGCAAGCTGTATGTAGGGCATCACCGTTGTCAGTGGCTACATCCCATCCTCTCAGTGAAAATGGTCCTCTGCGGCTGTCACTCGCATGGCTAATCATCTGTCGGTTCTCAATCAGGTTGGAATAAAATCCATTGATTCTTTTGCGCTTGTCATCACGCCCAGCCTTCAGGAGTTTGAAGCTCGTCACAGTCATTCAATCCCAGAATCCTACTCGGAATACCATAGACAAGGTTTAGACTTTCCGGATCCTCATGAATGCCGCCATCTATCTAACTTATACCACGAAGATTCTGTTGGGGAATCTAAGAGATACGCATTCAAGCTCTGTTGCATGTAGAACGGAAGTGGTTGTCAATCACGTGCGTTCATAAGTGAGAATGATGATGAGGGTTATCTAATCATCACATTCATCATGTTCTTGGGTGCGAATGAATATCTTGGAATAAGAATAAAAGAGAATTGAATCGAAGAAAATAGTACTGCATTAATACTTGAGGTACAGCAGAGCTCCACACCCTTAATCTATGGTGTGCAGAAACTCCACCGTTGAAAATACATAAGTAAAAGGTTCAGGCATGGCCGAATGGCCAGCCCGCTAAAACGTGATCAATAGCCTCTTAGGATGAAGAATAAAACAAAACTGAGACCAAAGATGTCTAATACAATAGTAAGAGGTCCTATATATATTAGACTAGCTACTAGGGTTTACATGAGTAAGTAATTGATGCATAAATCCACTTCCGGGGCCCACTTGGTGTATGCTTGGGCTGAGCTTGATCAATCCACGAGCTGAGGCTTCTCTTGGAGTTGAACTCCGAGTTATGACGTGTTTTGGGCGTTCAACTCCGGATCATGACGTTTTTTTGGCGTTTAACTCCAGACAACAGCATGTACTTGGCGTTCAACGCCAAGTTACGTCGTCAATTTCCGAATAAAGTGTGGACTATTATATATTGCTGGAAAGCCCTGGATGTCTACTTTCCAACGCCGTTGAGAGCGCGCCAATTGGAGTTTTGTAGCTCCAGAAAATCTATTTCGAGTGCAGGGAGGTCAGATTCCAGCAGCATCAGCAGTCCTTTTGTCAGCCTCTTTCAGAGTTTTGCTCAAATCCCTCAATTTCAGCCAGAATTTACCTGAAATCACAGAAAAACACACAAACTCATAGTAAAGTCCAGAAATGTGAATTTAACATAAAAACTAATGAAAACATCCCTAAAAGTAGCTTGAACTTACTAAAAACTACCTAAAAACAATGCCAAAAAGCATATAAATTATCCGCTCATCACAACACCAAACTTAAATTGTTGCTTGTCCCCAAGCAACTGAAAATCAATTAGGATAAAAAGAAGAGAATATACTATAAATTCCAAAATATCAATGAATATTAATTATAATTAGATGAGCGGGACTTGTGGCTTTTTGCTTCTGAATAGTTTTGGCATCTCACTTTTTCCTTTGTAGTTCTGAATGATTGGCTTCTCTAGGAACTTAGAATTTCGGATAGTGTTATTGACTTTCCTAGTTAAGCATGTTGATTTTTGAACACAGCTACTTATGAGTCTTGGCCGTGGCCCTAAGCACTTTGTTTTCCAGTATTACCACCGGATACACAAATGCCACAGACACATAACTGGGTGAACCTTTTCAGATTGTGACTTAGCTTTGCTAAAGTCCCCAGTTAGTGGTGTCCAGAGCTCTTAAGCACACTCTTTTTCTTTGGATCACGACTTTAACCACTCAGTCCCAAGCTTTTCACTTGGACCTTCATGACACAAGCACATGGTTAGGGACAGCTTGATTTAGCCGCTTAGGCCTGGATTTTATTTCCTTGGGCCCTCCTATCCATTGATGCTCAAAGCCTTGGATCCTTTTTACCCTTGCCTTTTTCTGAATAGTTTTGGCATCTCACTTTTTCCTTTGTAGTTCTGAATGATTGGCTTCTCTAGGAACTTAGAATTTCGGATAGTGTTATTGACTTTCCTAGTTAAGCATGTTGATTTTTGAACACAGCTACTTATGAGTCTTGGCCGTGGCCCTAAGCACTTTGTTTTCCAGTATTACCACCGGATACACAAATGCCACAGACACATAACTGGGTGAACCTTTTCAGATTGTGACTTAGCTTTGCTAAAGTCCCCAGTTAGTGGTGTCCAGAGCTCTTAAGCACACTCTTTTTCTTTGGATCACGACTTTAACCACTCAGTCTCAAGCTTTTCACTTGGACCTTCATGACACAAGCACATGGTTAGGGACAGCTTGATTTAGCCACTTAGGCCTGGATTTTATTTCCTTGGGCCCTCCTATCCATTGATGCTCAAAGCCTTGGATCCTTTTTACCCTTGCCTTTTGGTTTTAAGGGCTATTGGCTTTTTCTACTGCTTCTTCTTTTTTTTTTTCTTCGCAAGCTTCTTCTTTTTCACTGCTTTTTCTTGCTTCAAAAATCAAATTCATGATTTTTCAGATCATCAATAACATTTCTCTTTGTTCATCATTCTTTCAAGAGCCAACAGTTTTAACATTCATAAACAACAAGATCAAAAGACATATGCACTGTTCAAGCATTCATTCAGAAAACAAAAATATTGTCACCACATCAATATAATTAAATTAAATTCAAGGATAAATTCGAAATCCATGTACTTCTTGTTCTTTTGAATTAAAACATTTTTCATTTAAGAGAGGTGAAGGATTAATGGAATTTATTCATAGCTTTAAGGCATGGTTACATACTAATGATCATGAAATAAAGACACAAAACATAGATAAACACAATATTAAAAATCGAAAAGCAGAAAGAAATAAAAAACAAGGAATGAATCCACCTGAGTGAGGGTGGCGCCTTCTTGAAGGTCCAATGGTGCTCTTTGAGCTCCTCTGTGTCTCTTCCTTGCTTCTGTTGAATGATTCCTAGTAATTTTGGTGTTCCTCCCGTTAGTTGCTTCCAATATTTGTGTGGAGGACAACTTATCCCCTGAGGTATCTCAGGGATCTCTTGATTTGCAGCCACATGTTCTACCACTGAGCTATGACGGCTTATATTAGTCTTTCCATCTCCCAAGACTCAGAGGTGGAAGCTTTTGTCTTCCCTTTGAGGTTTCTCTGGCCTTAGGTGCCATTAATGGTAATGGAAAAGCAAAAAAGCTATGCTTTTACCACACCAAACTTAAAATATTGCTCGCCCTCGAGCAAGAGAAGAAAGAAGAGAAGAAGAAGAAGAATGAAAATGGAGGAGAGTGAGGGGAGATGGATTTGGCTATATGGGTGGGATTGGGTGGGAAGGAGAGGTTGAATTGTAAAGGTAGGTGGGGTGTATGGGGAAGAGTGGATAAATGTGGGTGGTGAATGAAAAATAGAAGGGATGACCATGAATGGAGAGAGAGAGGGCGAGGTAGGTGGGGATCCTGTGAGGTTCACAGATCCTGAGGTGATCCTGTGGGGTCCACAGATCCTGAGGTGTCAAGGAATTCCATCCCTGCACCAAATAGGCATGTAAAATGCCTTGGCACACTATTCTGGCGTTTAAACGCCCATTGGTGCACGTTCTGGGCGTTCAACGCCCATGTAAAGCATGTTTCTGGCGTTGAACGCCAGTTTCATGCTTGTTACTGGCGTTCAGCGCCAGTTTTTCTTCTCTGGGCACATTCCTGGCGTTCAGCGCCAGAATGTTGCTTGTTTCTGGCGTTCAGCGCCAGAATGGTGCTCTGTTCTGGCGTTGAACGCCGGCCAGATGCACCTTACTGGCGTTGAACGCCAGCCTGTGCGTCCTCCAGGGTAAAATTTTTTTCTTCTGCTGTTTTTGATTCTGTTTTTAATTTTTATGATTTTTTCGTGACTCCTCATGATCATGTACCTAATAAAACATAAAATAGCAATAAAATTAAAATTAGATAAATAAAATTGGGTTGCCTCCCAACAAGCGCTTCTTTAATGTCAATAGCTTGACAGTGGCTCTCATGGAGCCACAAGGTGATCAGGTCAATGTTGTATAGTTGTCCACACCAAACTTAGAGTGTGGATATAGGATTTTAACACCAAACTTAGAGTTTGGTTGTGGCCTCCCAACACCAAACTTAGAGTTTGACTGTGGGGGCTCTTCTTGACTCTGAACTGAGAGAAGCTCTTCATGCTTACTCTCTTTTGTCACAGAGGGATGGCCATGTGCCTTAAACACAAGGTATTCCCCATTCAATTGAAGGACTAATTCTCCTCTGTTGACATCTATCACAGCTTCTGCTGTGGCTAGGAAAGGTCTTCCAAAGATGATACATTCATCATCTTCCTTCCTAGTGTCTAGGATTATGAAATCAGTAGGGATGTAAAGGCCTTCAACCTTTACTAGAACGTCCTCTACTAACCCATAAGCTTGTCTCAATGACTTGTCTGCCAATTGTAATGAGAACAAGGCAGGTTGTACCTCAATGATCCCCAGCTTCTCCATTACAGAGAGTGGCATTAGATTTATCCCTGACCCCAGATCACACAGAGCTTTTTCAAAGATCATGGTGCCTATGGTACAAGGTATTAAGAACTTGCCAGGATCTTGTTTCTTTTGAGGTAGAATTTTTTGAATCCAAGTATCCAGTTCATTAATGAGCAAGGGAGGTTCACTTTCCCGAGTCTCATTACCAAATAACTTGGCATTCAGCTTCATGATAGCTCCTAAGTATTGAGCAACTTGCTCTCCAGTTACATCTTCATCCTCTTCAGAGGATGAATAGTCTTCAGAGCTCATGAATGGCAGAAGGAGATTTAATGGAATCTCTATGGTCTCTATATGAGCCTCAGATTCTTTTGGATCCTTAATAGGAGACTCCTTCTTGCTTGAGGGACGTCCCAGGAGGTCATTCTCACTAGGATTTTTGTCCTCCTCCTCCCTTGTCCATTCGGCCATATTGACTATGTCAATGGCCTTGCACTCTCCTTTTGGATTCTCTTCTGTATTGCTTGGGAGAATACTAGGAGGAGTTTCAATGACTTTCTTACTCAGCTGGCCCACTTGTGCCTCCAGATTTCTAATGGAGGATCTTGTTTCACTCATGAAACTGAAAGTGGCCTTTGACAGATCAGAGACTACATTGGCTAAATTAGAAGTGTTTTGTTCAGAATTCTCTGTCTGTTGCTGAGAAGATGATGGATATGGCTTGCTATTGCCCAGCCTATTGCGTCCACCATTGTTAAAACCTTGTTGAGGTTTTTGTTGATCCTTCCATGAGAAATTAGGATGATTTCTCCATGATGAGTTATAGGTGTTTCCATAAGGTTCACCCATGTAATTAACCTCTGCCATGGCAGGGTTCTCAGGATCATAAGCTTCTTCAGAAGCTGCCTCTCTAGTACTGTTGGATGCATGTTGCAATCCATTCAGATTTTGAGAGATCATGTTGACCTGTTGAGTCAACACTTTGTTCTGAGCCAATATGGCATTCAGAGTATCAATTTCAAGAACTCCTTTCTTTTGAGGTATCCCATTGTTCACGGAATTCCTCTCAGAAGTGTACATGAATTGGTTGTTTGCAACCATGTCAATGAGTTCTTGAGCCTCTTCAGGCGTTTTCTTCAGGTGAATAGATCCACATGCAGAATGGTCCAATGACATTTTCGAAAATTCAGAGAGACCATAATAGAATATATCTAATATGGTCCATTCTGAAAACATGTCAGATGGACATCTTTTGGTCAGCTGCTTGTATCTTTCCTAGGCTTCATAGAGGGATTCACCATCTTTTTGTTTGAAGGTTTGAACATCCACTCTCAGCTTGCTCAGCTTTTGAGGAGGAAAGAATTTATCCAAGAAGGCAGTGACCAGCTTATCCCAGGAGTCCAGGCTATCCTTAGGTTGTAAATCCAACCATATTCTAGCTCTGTCTCTTACAGCAAAAGGGAAAAGCATGAGTCTGTAGACTTCAGGATCAACTCCATTTGTCTTTACAGTCTCACAGATCTGCAAGAACTCAGTTAAGAACTGATAGGAATCTTCAGATGGAAGTCCATAAAACTTGCAGTTTTGTTGCATTAAAGCAACTAGCTGAGGTTTCAGCTCAAAGTTGTTGGCTCCAATGGCAGGAATGGAGATGCTTCTTCCATCAAACTTGGACGTTGGCTTTGTGAAGTCACCAAGCATTCTCCTTGCATTATTATTATTATTTTCGGCTGCCATCTCCTTCTCTTGTTCGAAAATTTCTGAAAGGTTGTTTCTGGATTGTTGTAATTTAGCTTCTCTTAATTTTCTCTTCAGAGTCCTTTCAGGTTCTGGATCAATTTCAACAAGAGTGCCTTTATCCTTGTTCCTGCTCATATGAAAGAGAAGAAAACAAGAAAAGAAAGAGGAATCCTCTATGTCACAGTATAGAGATTCCTTTATGTTAGTAGAAAAAGAAGGGAGTAGAAGAATGAAGAAGAATTCGGATTTTTAGATGAAGAGAGGTGAAGAGAAGTGTTAGTAATTAAACAATTAAATAGAAGAAGAAAAGAGAAAGAGAATTTTGAAAATAATTTTAAAAAGGGGTTAGTGATTTTCGAAAATTAGAGATAAAATGTAATTAAAATTAAAACATGAAACAATTAGTTAATTAAAAAGAATTTTTGAAAAAGGGATGAGATATTTTCGAAAATTAGAGAGGGAAAAGTAGTTAGGTGGTTTTGAAAAAGATAAGAAGCAAACAAAAAGTTAGTTAGTTGATTGAAAAAGATTTGAAATCAAATTTTAAAAAGATAAGAAGATAGGAAGTTAGATAAGATATTTTGAAATCAAATTTTAAAAAAGATAAAATTTTGAGAAGAATAAGATAAAAAAAAATAAGATAAAAATTTTAATAAAAAGATATTTTGAAAAAGATTTAATTTTTAAAATGACTTAACTAACAAGAAACTACAAGATAAGATTCTAGAATTTAAAGATTGAACCTTCCTTATCAAGAAAGTAACAAACTTCAAATTTTTGAACCAATCACATTAATTGTTAGCTAATTTTCGAAAATTAGATATAAAAGCTAAGAAAAAGATTTTTGAAAAATATTTTTTTTTAAATTTTTGAAAAATAGAAAAAAAATGAAAAAGATATGATTTTTGAAAAAGATTTTGAAAAATAAGATTTTTAAAATTGAAATTTTGACTTGACTTGTAAGAAATAACTAATTTTAAAAAATTTTGACCAAGTCAACCCAAAATTTCGAAAATTTGGAGGGAAATAAGGAAAAGATATTTTTTGATTTTTGAATTTTTAATTATGAGAGAGAAAAACAACAAAATACTCAATGCATGAAATTTTTAGATCAAAACAATGAATGCATGCAAGAATGCTATGAATGTCAAGATGAACACCAAGAACACTTTGAAGATCATGATGAACATCAAGAACATATTTTTGAAATTTTTTTTTTTAATGCAAAGAAAATATGCAAGACACCAAACTTAGAAATCTTTAATGCATGGAAAATATGAATGCAAAGATGCACATGAAAAACAAGAAAAGACACAAAACAAGAAAACATCAAGATCAAACAAGAGGACTTATCAAGAACAACTTGAAGATCATGAAGAACACTATGAATGCATGGATTTTTTCGAAAAATGCAAGAAAAGATTTTTAAAGCATGCAATTGACACCAAACTTAAAAATTGACTCAAGACTCAAACAAGAACACAAAATATTTTTGGTTTTTATGATTTTCTAATTTTTTTGTATTTTTATTAAATTTTTTCGAAAATAAAGTTTGTAAAAACGAAAAAGAAAAGAAAAATTTTGAAAAAGATTTTTGAAAAGAAAATTACCTAATCTGAGCAACAAGATAAACCGTCAGTTGTCCATACTCGAACAATCCCCGGCAACGGCGCCAAAAACTTGGTGGACGAAATTGTGATCAATGCTCTAACTATTTTGAGAGAAATCATTATTATGGCACTGGTTGAATTCACAACTCCGTTCAACTAACCAGCAAGTGTACTGGGTCGTCCAAGTAATAAACCTTACGTGAGTAAGGGTCGATCCCACAGAGATTGTTGGTATGAAGCAAGCTATGGTTACCTTGTAAATCTCAGTTAGGCAGATAAAAGTTGTTTATGGTTTCGGAAATTAATAATAAGAAAATAGATGAAATAATAAAAGGGATAGAATACTTATGCAGATTCATTGGTGGGAATTTCAGATAAGCATATGGAGATACTGTATGGCTCAAGGACGCCTGCTCTCCTACTGCTTCAACTCAATTCTTCTTACTCCTCTCCATGGCAAGCTGTATGTAGGGCATCACCGTTGTCAGTGGCTACATCCCATCCTCTCAGTGAAAATGGTCCTCTGCGGCTGTCACTCGCATGGCTAATCATCTGTCGGTTCTCAATCAAGTTGGAATAGAATCCATTGATTCTTTTGCGCTTGTCATCACGCCCAGCCTTCAGGAGTTTGAAGCTCGTCACAGTCATTCAATCCCAGAATCCTACTCGGAATACCATAGACAAGGTTTAGACTTTCCGGATCCTCATGAATGCCGCCATCTATCTAACTTATACCACGAAGATTCTGTTGGGGAATCTAAAAGATACGCATTCAAGCTCTGTTGCATGTAGAACGGAAGTGGTTGTCAATCACGTGCGTTCATAAGTGAGAATGATGATGAGGGTTATCTAATCATCACATTCATCATGTTCTTGGGTGCGAATGAATATCTTGGAATAAGAATAAAAGAGAATTGAATCGAAGAAAATAGTACTGCATTAATACTTGAGGTACAGCAGAGCTCCACACCCTTAATCTATGGTGTGCAGAAACTCCACCGTTGAAAATACATAAGTAAAAGGTTCAGGCATGGCCGAATGGCCAGCCCCCTAAAACGTGATCAATAGCCTCTTAGGATGAAGAATAAAACAAAACTGAGACCAAAGATGTCTAATACAATAGTAAGAGGTCATATATATATTAGACTAGCTACTAGGGTTTACATGAGTAAGTAATTGATGCATAAATCCACTTCCGGGGCCCACTTGGTGTATGCTTGGGCTGAGCTTGATCAATCCACGAGCTGAGGCTTCTCTTGGAGTTGAACTCCGAGTTATGACGTGTTTTGGGCGTTCAACTCCGGATCATGACGTTTTTCTGGCGTTTAACTCTAGACAGCAGCATGTACTTGGCGTTCAACGCCAAGTTACGTCGTCAATTTCCGAATAAAGTGTGGACTATTATATATTGCTGGAAAGCCCTGGATGTCTACTTTCCAACGCCGTTGAGAGCGCGCCAATTGGAGTTCTGTAGCTCCAGAAAATCTATTTCGAGTGCAGGGAGGTCAGATTCCAACAGCATCAGCAGTCCTTTTGTCAGCCTTTTCAGAGTTTTGCTCAAATCCCTCAATTTCAGCCAGAATTTACCTGAAATCACAGAAAAACACACAAACTCATAGTAAAGTCCAGAAATGTGAATTTAACATAAAAACTAATGAAAACATCCCTAAAAGTAGCTTGAACTTACTAAAAACTACCTAAAAACAATGCCAAAAAGCGTATAAATTATCCGCTCATCAATGAGCATCTTTCCTATCTTTTCCTAGTAAATTTGCATTTAATTTGTTGAGTTTAATCAACAATTAATTATCTTTTAGCCACTATGGATGTTACTTTGAGTCGTATGTAATTTTGTTTATTTTAGGTAGCATTCGGATGGATTTGATGGAGTTTCTGCAGAAAAAGAGAAGAAGGCGAATGATGCTGTCAACCCTGACCTCTCTGCACTCAAACCTAAATAACTCGAGCTACAAAGATCCAATTGACATGGTTATAGTGGCGTTGGAAAGATAACTTCTAGAGCTTTCCAACGATATATAATAGTTCATACTTCTTCTCTAAACACGCTGCCAAGGCTGCGCCTAACTTGAGATTTCTCAAGTTAGGCGCTAGACACAACAACGACACGCAAGATTGGTTGGTTCCTCCAAGTTAGGCGTGGATCCTAGTGAAGTCAAGTGGTATCCACGTTACAATGCAAATATCTTTAATTAATTCTGATTTAAATTTAAATATTATTTTTTTTAGAAAAAGATATTATTTTAATTTTAGAAATTAGATTTTAAATTAATTAGGATTAGATATAAAAGAGAAAAGAATCTTCTCTTCTGGGGATTATTCCATTCCATTCCATTTTCATAATGTAAATTACAGTTTACTTGAATCCTAGTTTTTCTCTCTGAACCATGAGCAACTAAACCTCCACTGTTAAGGTTAGGGGCTCTGTCTATTTGTATGGATTGATTCTATTATTTTTCTATTTTAATTCATGTACTGATTTATAATTTAAGAATTGTTTTCGTTCTTTATCTTATGAATTTGGGTGGAACGGTAGTATGACCCTCTTTCTAATTGAGTTCTTGTATAACTTGGAAAAGCTCTTTACTTGAACAACAGCTTGAAAACAAATTCTCCTAAATTATAATTATCTGGATTTAACGGGATACGTGACATATAGTCCTCTTATATTTGGATAATTAGGATTTCTGTGGCATATAAACTAGATTTGAATTTCACCCTCTAATTGGAATTAATTGACCAAGGAATTGGTGGTTGATGAGAATTAGAAGAGACTAGAAAGGTCTAAGGAATTAGGGTCTAGTCACATATAGTTTGCCATGAATTAAATCTTGCATGATTAAAATAGTTAGCAAGAAAAGTCAATCCGAAAAATAGATAACTCTGAAGTCTTAACTGCTTTCTCCATATTTTATTCCAAACTTATTTACTTGCCTGTCTTCTGAAATTCTGAATTTACTGTTAATGCTTTGAACTCTCAAAACCATTTTTTTCTTGTCTAACTAAGTAAATTAATTAACCATTGTTGCTTAGTCCTTCAATCCTCGTGGGATCGACCCTCACTCACCTGAGGTATTACTTGGTACGACCCGGTGCACTTGCCGGTTAGTTTGTGGTTGTAAATTCTGCACCAAGCTTTTGGCGCTGTTGCCGGAGATTAACTGTGATTGACAACTA
This sequence comes from Arachis stenosperma, assembly GCF_014773155.1. Lineage (NCBI taxonomy): Eukaryota > Viridiplantae > Streptophyta > Magnoliopsida > Fabales > Fabaceae > Arachis > Arachis stenosperma. The sequence continues at coordinate 95,269,195 of NC_080378.1, forward strand.
CTGGTTGTTTAATTTCTTAGATTAGGCGTTTTTGCTTTAATTTCATTTAACTTATTTCTTTAAAAAATATATATTTTTTTATTTCTTTTATTTAAATTTTTTTTTCTTTCGCTTAATTTTAGAAATTAAGTTTGGTGTCCTTTTAGTTGTTTTATTCTTCCAAGTTATTTTACTTATTGAGTTTAAATTTTATACTTCTTTTTACTTATTAGTTATTTTATTTTCTTTATTTTATTTTTTTTTATTTTTGTTTTCTTTTATATTTTATTTTATTTTTCTTTATATTCTTTCTTCTTTACTTGCCTATTTACCACATGGTGCGTTTAATTCTGTTTGGTGTTTTGTGCTGAGGAAAAATAATGGAGAGAGATCACATGGATTACTACTCACACCCAGGTAGTGATTCATATTATTGTGGATGGAGAAACTATCCGAATTTTGGTTGGCAAAGTCAAAACCAAAGAAACTTCAATGCTCCATGTTCCAACTATCAAGAACCACCATCTCCATATTCATACCAAGAACCACCACCTCTCTATCCATATCAAGCACCATCATCTTTCTACCCATATCAAGAGCCACCATCTCCCTATTCATACCAAGAACCATCCTCTTTTTACTCTTATCAAGAGCCATCATCTCCTTCTTATTCATATCAAGAACTATCAGATCTTGAGTTTCTCATGAAAGAATTCATACATGATATAAAGACGAGTGTTAAAAATGTAGAGAAATATGTGCAGTTGATTATCAAGTCCCAAGAAGAGGAGCAAGCAAATTCCTTCCGAAGAGATATAATGCAAGATCCTATGGAAGAAAGTGAGGAAATCAATCAAAGGAGTTCATACTCCAGTGAATTAGAGAACTTTTCACCCTCACACATGGAAGAAGAGGAAGATACAAAAATAAAGGAGGAAGATGCACCAACAAAGAAGGAAGATGCACAAACAAAGGAGGTTGTAAGGGATGAAAACAATTATGGGAATTTACACTCCAATGAAGCAGAGAGTGACATAGAGGGTGAGTTTATTGAACCACCAATTCAAGAAATTCTTGATGAAGGGTACACTCTAACTATCACACAACACCCAAATTTTAAAATCAAAGAAGTGAAGGCAACCAAGGAAAGTACTGAAAGGGGGATTGTGACCAAGAAACAGAAGAAAATATTCATGAAAAAGAGAAGGTCAACAAAAAATAATCCAACCTCTACCCCAACAAGCAAGGTGAATTAAGCTAATCACAATAAAAGAAAGCTTGTTAAGAGAAATTTATATCAGGGGGCACTAATTTTCACCTCTCCCCCCTTGGAGACATTTCTTTTAACCAACAGGAAGAAGAGGAAGAAAATTCAACAATCAAGTGTCAAGCTAGTGACATTAAAGAAGCGCTTGTCGGGAGGCAACCTGATAATTTCGTATCCTTAGTTATTTTTTGTAGTAGTGGTTTTCTTATTTATTTTATTTTTATTGAGTTTGTACTGTTTTTCTTTTGTTTTACATGTGTTCTAATCATGCAGCTATTTTAGAACAGGAACCGAACACTTCGAAAAAAAAGAGAGAGAAGAGAAAATAGGCCGTAAGTTGCGATGGAGTTGTGCAGGAACTATGCATCGCGCACCAGCTCACCCACGTGTACGCGTACCAGACGCGTACGCGTCCCTATGGTTCATGGACCACCCAGCGTGCGCGTGCCTTGAAAAATTGACGTAAATGGGTGCATGGCCAAAAGTTATGCCGGTCTCGTGCTGGTACTGTGCTAGCCGTGCAACTCAACCCGCGCGTCCGCGTCCATGACGCGTACGCGTCACCCTCACCATGTGACCAACCACGCGTGCGCGTGCCTGACGCGCACGCATCGATCATGCCGCATCACTTACCTAGTGCGCCGCCCAGATTTTAATTATTCTCTCTCTCCCAAATCCTAATTCTCTCTTGTTCTTTTATCCTTTTATACTTATTTTATCATACTAATTGTTTTTATGTCCCTCTCTGTTTTCAGTTATTCTTTGCTTGAGAAAAAGCAAACCTTTAAGTTTGGTGTTGTCGCTTCGCTTGTAGATTTTCTGTTTATTTTAATGGTACCAAACGGAGGTGAATCTTTTTCACGAAGGAGCACAACCTGAAGAATGAGATGGCCACTAGGATAACTGAGGTGGTTGAGTTCCTTTCATTCTATATTATTTCCTCCCGCTCTTACTATGTTATGTTTCGGTTTTCTGCTTGTTTTGTTTTAGTTATTGCATGATCCTTTGTTATTTCAATTCCAAAGTTTCAGTTTATTTTGCTATATTTTTTTATTTTATTTTCTTTAATATTAAAAGGTGTCTCATGTATTGCCCACTGAGCTTGAAATCAAAAAGAAAGAAGAAAAGATGTAGTGCATGAGAAATTGAGTTTAATTTTAAGAGTAGTCTTATTTACTTAAATGTGGTGGTATTATTTGTAATTATGAATGCATGACATGAACAGTGCATAGTTGAATTTAAATCATAGGATGTTGATGTGCAAGGAATAGGAATTTAGAGAACTATTATGACTTCTCTAAAATTTATAAAAGTTTAATCCTTGAAGCAGAAGAAAACAACAAAAGAAAAAAAATAAAAGCAAGGTCCAAGGCTCTGAGCATCAATAACTAGGGAGGTGAGACATGATTAAAAGCTCAAAGAGTTGTTTCCCTAGTCATATGCTTGTGGTATGATTGTGTCAAGTAATCCTTGAGACAGAACATTAAGAGTTGAGATCAAATGCATTTAACAAAGTATGCCAAAGGCTTTGAGCACCACTGTCTGGGAGTAACTGAAAGAAAAATCAGAACTTAAAGAGAGTTTCCTAGTTAAGTGCTTGTGGTGTTTTTGTGTCAAGTAACCCTTGAGACAAAACATTTAAAGTCACGGCTAGGCTCAAGGTACAAAGCACCAAAGAAAAGAGAATGAAAGTAAATTTTGTTGTGTTCAAGGATTAAACTGGAGTATAAAGATCAGAGAAATCATAATATGATCCAGATTCTAATTTCGAATGACACTGGCATTCCTCTTATTCAAAAGAGAGTGAGATGCCAAAACTGTTCAAAGTTACAATGAATAAACCCCATTTTAAGAATAGACTTGAGCATGACTAAACTCTCACTTCTCATACAAATTCACATCTTAATCATGCACTTATTTTGGTTGCTTGAGGACAAGCAACAATTCAAGTTTGGTGTTGTGATGCGTGAGCATCTTTCCTATCTTTTCCTAGTGAATTTACATTTAATTTGTTGAGTTTAATCAAGTATTAATTATCTTTTAGCCACTATGGATGTTACTTTGAGTCGTGTGCAATTCTGTTTATTTTAGGTAGCATTCGGATGGATTTGATGGAGTTTCTGCAGAAAAAAAGAAGAAGGCGAATGATGCTGTCAACCCTGACCTCTCTGCACTCAAACCTGAATAACTCGAGCTACAAAGGTCCAATTGACATGGTTTTAGTGGCGTTGGAAAGTAACTTCTAGAGCTTTCAAACGATGTATAATAGTCCATACTTCTTCTCCAAATACACTGCCAAGGCTGCGCCTAACTTGAGATTTCTCAAGTTAGGCGCAAGACACCACAACAACATGCAAGATTGGTTGGTTCCTCCATGTTAGGCATGGATCCTAGTGAAGCCAAGTGGTCTCCACGTTACAATGCAAAGATCTTTATTAATTATGATTTAAATTTAAAATTTATTTTTTTTAGGAAAGGATATTATTTTAATTTTAGAAATTAGATTTTAAATTAATTAGGATTAGATATAAAAGAGAAAAGAAACTTCTCTTCTGGGGATTATTCCATTCCATTCCCTTTTCATAATGTAAATTACAGTTAACCTGAATCCTAGTTTTTCTCTCTGAACCATGAGCAACTAAACCTCCACTGTTAAGGTTAGGAGCTCTGTCTATTTGTATGGATTGATTCTATTGTTTTTCTATTTTAATTCATGTACTAATTTATAATTTAAGAATTATTTTCGTTCTTTATCTTATGAATTTGGGTGGAAGGGAAGTATGATCCTCTTTCTAATTGAGTTCTTGTATAATTTGGAAAAACTCTTTACTTGAACAACAGCTTGAAAACAAATTCTCCTAAATTCTAATTATATAGATTTAACGGGATACGTGACATATAATCCTCTTATATTTGGATAATTAGGATTTCTGTGACATATAAACTAGAATTGAATTTCACCTTCTAATTGAAATTAATTGATCATGGAATTGGCGGTTGATGAGAATTAGAGGAGACTAGAAAGGTCTAAGGAATTAGGGTCTAGTCACATATAGTTTGCCATGAATTAAATCTTGCATGATTAAAATAGTTAGCAAGAAAAGTCAATTTGGAAAATAGATTACTTTGAATCCTTAACTGTTTTCTCCATATTTTATTCCCAACTTATTTACTTGCCTGTCTTCTGAAATTCTGAATTTACTGTTAATGCTTTGAACTCTCAAAACCATTTTTTGCTTGTCTAACTAAGTAAATTAATCAACCATTGTTGCTTAGTCCCTCAATCATCGTGGGATCGACCCTCACTCATCTGAGGTATTACTTGGTACGACCCGGTGCACTTGCCGGTTAGTTTGTGGTTGTAAATTCCGCACCACTAAACACCAACAAAAACTGCTCTCATTAAAAAGAGCGTGATTACACGTGCACACACCATTTATGTTATCGTTGTCGTCGTCTTCTTCTTCGCGCTCCTCCTCCTCCTCCTCCTCCTCCTCCTCCTTTTTTTTCTTCTTCTTTTTTTTTTGCGTTTTTTTCATCATCATTCTTTTGTTGCTACTGTTATTGCTATTATTGCAGTAGAAAGTGAAGGAGGCGCTCCTCCTCCTCCTCCTCCTCCTCCTTTTTTTTCTTCTTCTTTTTTTTTTTTGCGTTTTTTTCATCATCATTCTTTTGTTGCTACTGTTATTGCTATTATTGCAGTAGAAAGTGAAGGAGGAAGAGGATAAAGAGTTTTGAATTGTGTAGGAGAACGAGTCCAAATGCACCTTAATTCACTCATAAATGAATCGAAATTACATAATGGACTACGACACAATTAACTCAGAAATGAACCAAAATTTACCATAATGATTGCGACACATAAACTCAATTCGAAAACAAGTGCACAAACAAGACTGAATCATGAACAAAAACACATCTAAAATCAATTTTGGATCAAACAACGTCATAATATATTTCTTCTTCTTTTTTGTTTGATATTTTCTTCTTTTTTTTTGGTTTTATTCCTCTTAAGAGAGTGAAACAAGAAGAACAATAAGAAAATGAAAAAAGAAGGAGAAGATGAAGACGAAAGAGAAGAAGAAGAAGAAGCAACAGTAGAAGATGAGGAGGAAGAGTAGAAAGAGTTTTGAATTGTGCAAGACAACGAGTCCAAATACACCTTAATTCACTTAGAAATGAACTGAAAAATCATATAATGGACTGCGACCCAATTAACTCAAAAATGAACCAAAATTTAGCATAATGATTGCGACACATAAACTCAGTTAAAAAATAAGCACACAAATAAGACTGAATCATGAACAAAAACACATCTAAAATCAATTTTGGATCAGATAACGTTATTAATATGTTTCTTCTTCTTTTTTGTTTGATATTTTCTTCTTTTTTCTTGCTTTTATTCCTCTCTCTAGAGTAAATAAAAAAGAATTTTGAGAAAATAAAATAAGAAGGTGAAGATGAAGAAGAAGAAAAAGATGAAAAAGAATAAGAAAAAGCAGTAGAAATGAAGAGAAAAGATATTTTTTCGAGTTATCTTTTTTTAAAAGATCTTATTGAAAAGCAAAAGTAATTTTATGTTTGGATATCTCATGTAAAAAGGTCTTTTTATCTATCAATTATGTTTGGGTATAACAATATAAAAGTACTTTTTGTTTATTTATTACATGAAAAACATCTTTTTTTAAGAAAAAAAGATCTTTTAAAAAAAGATGTAAATTACAGCTTCTGAAAAAAGATCTTTTTTTTTTATTTTACTAGTGCTTTTACTTTTACTACTAGAAGTTTGCCAAATACGTTAAAAAATATAAAAAGATATTTTTTCATTGAAAAAAGATCTTTTTTAACAAAATAATGGCGCCCAAACATGCACAAAGAGGAGAAAGAATTTTGAATTGTGCAGGACAACAAGTTCAAATGCACCTTAATTCACTCCGAAATAAATTGAAATTATATAATAATTGTGACACAATTAACTCAGAAATAAACCGAAATTATATAATGATTGCAATACATAAATTCAGTTCGAAAATAAGCACACAAACAAGATTGAATTGTGAACAGAAATACATCTAAAATCAATGTTAGATTAGACAACATTATTAATATGGCAAAAGTTCAACAATAACAATAATAATAATGACAATATGTATAATGAAAACGAAGAAGAACGCATACGTAAATTTAAAACAAAAAAAAGAAAAAAAAAACAGCACAAGGAGAGAAGAAAACAAAAAAAAATGTGATTTAAATTACTTAGATTAACTTAAATGTTAAAATTTTTTGAATATGAAGAATAATTCTTTATCAAAATGAAACATATAACATTTTTACGAAGACAAAAACATCAGATATAACATTTTTTAAGAACATCCAAACAAAATTTAAGGGAAAAAAAAAACAGAGAAACGAGAATACAAAAACTAAACATAAATTAATTAATTATTAATTCATTAATTTTCCAAAAATAAGCATTTAATTATTTTGGCTCCGTCGTCGCAGTCATGAGCATCCAACAACCCCATTAATCATAATCCCAATTATCATTTCATAATCATCAGCAAAATTCATCATCGTCTTCCCCCTTACCTTAACAAAAACACTACGTACTAACAACACCATCACCATTCACCACAAAAAACAAGCAACGCACGCAGAGAGAAACAAACACAAAAAACAATAAAAAATCAAAGAAAAAGAAAAATAAAGAGGATCTGTTTTCTGGTCTCTCGGAGCTAGTTTCCGGGTTCTCATTTCACCCAACTTCTAGGGTTTCGGCCATGGCGATGGCTCAGGGAACGGGAATAGGGCGTAGCAGCAGCATGAACAGCAGCAGTAGCAGCAGGGTAATAGGGGAGTACATAGTGGGAAGAGAAATTGGTTCGGGTTCGTTCTCGCGTGTGTGGCATGGAAGGCACAAGGTTCATGGCACTGAGGTCGCCATCAAAGAGATCGCAACCCATCGTCTCAATAACAAGCTCCATGATAGCCTCATGTCCGAGATTTTCATCCTCAAGCGAATTAAGCACCCTAACATCATTCGTTTGCACGATATCATTCAGGTTCCATGATCAATTCTTGCATATATATATATTTTTTAATTTTAATTTTAAGTTTGATTTTGATTTTTCTGTTTGTGTATATCTATCTGCCTATGCATTTATTTAGTATAGTATAATAGTAAAAAGAAAATTGATATGATGTTGACTTATGACATGGGTATGTGCGTGGTGTGATCTTAAGGTGGTTGTGTGATTGGGAGTGACTTAGAGTAGAGTTGTCAAGTTTGTTTTGAGGAGTTTTTTTTTTTTTTGGGGGGGGGGGGGGGGGGGGGGGGGGGTTGTTTCTGTGTGTTCTTTATCTGAGTTTTAGTTTAACTGGTTTTTTGGGGGAAAAAGGGGGGGGGGGGGGTGTTTGAGTCTATGGTTTGGCTAGTTCACGTGTCTTTTTTAGTAGAAATTTACGAGGTGGCAACTTTTTATGCAAGTGAAACAGGTGCTGTTTTGGCTTTGAAACATGTGACGACTTTTGTGCAAGTTTTTGTTGTTAACAGTGGATTTTGAGATGTTGCATTGCCCCCTGAGGTTGACTTCCAACATGATTCATGACAGGATGCAATGTCGTCTTTTGATCCATCTATTTAGTGGGATTAGACTTTGTTCTTGTTGAGCTATAGACTTAAGTTAACAAGTCAAGTTTGTGTTAGTGGGATTGAACTAGAAGAACATGGCCAATTCAAGGTGCAACTAGCTCAACCAGGCAGTTTGGTCTGGTTAAAGACATTGTTTGATATATGATAGAAGGGGAAGGATGGGGTGCCTGCCTACAGAATTATGCCTACGATATCAATTTTTTTGGCTTTGGGGAGCCAAAGCTCCTGATCACTAGCTACTGAGGATCCCGGTTGCTTCTCTCTCTCTCTGTCACCAATGATTATGGGCTCTCCCTGTTAACTCTGATCTCACATTGTGCAAAACATGTTGAGTCTATTACTTGCCTTTGGAGCTTTGTACAAAAGAAGGAGCGACTATAGCTTGTTCTTGAAATACTGTTAGCTGCTTGAAATATATTGAATTATTTACATACTTCCAGATAGTGCTTGGTAATTGTAGCCTACCATATCATCAATAAATATAGTGGCTAAAAATCTGCTGTTGGGCAGGTTCATTTGTGTTGATTTATGAATAAGTTTCAAGCCTAAGGTTTAATTTATTTTATTGAAATCAAAGAAGCATGAGGTTAGACTAAGAATTTAGTATTTTATGAATAGATTGGTATGTGCTGGATGGCTTTACTATTGGTCCAAGTGTAGTGCCAAATTAACTTTGCATTCATTTGTGTATAAATAAAATACTTGCTAAGAAACATTGTTCATTTTATTTAGGCTCCTGGTAAGATACATCTTGTGTTAGAGTATTGTAAAGGGGGAGATCTATATTTTTACATTCAACGCCATGGAAGGGTACAGGAGGCAACCGCAAAGCATTTTATGCAGCAGCTGGGTAGGTTTTAGGTTTTGTGCAGTTGCTTTTCTTTTAACTGTTTGTTGTAATAAAGGAGACTTCTTTTTTTGTTACAGCTGATGGCCTTCAAGTTCTCCGGGACAATAATGTAATTCATCGAGATCTAAAACCACAGGTTTTGTGTTTGAACCTAATCTTTACAACATAAATACCTGTCAATTGGTTTATGTTCCATTTAGTTCACAATCTTATCCATTTCCCTTCTACCAATCCATTATTAATATTCTCTCAACTAAAGAACACCGAAGTGTTCTAGCGGGAAATCATATTTCGGTATAAGTTGCAACTTGCAGTTGTAGGTGATATTTAATATCTAGAGTATAAATTGTTCAGTCTTCAAAAGTTCTTCCTGTGAAAGTCGTATTGTTATTTTGTCTATCTTAGTAATTCTTATCATCCTTGAAACAGAACCTCCTTCTGTCAAGAAATGATGAAAAGTCAGTGCTGAAGATTGCTGACTTTGGATTTGCAAGGTAGTGTAACTGGATGCTCCATGCATCTTTAGGACCAAAAATATTACACATTTATGTGTGTGGTGCAGTTTATATTTTTGATCATTAGTGAAAAAAATATTTCAATAGCGTGTTTAAGTCTCATTTAAAATCTCTCACTGCTTTCTTTATTGTTAGATCTGTTCACATGAATCTGTTTACAAATTAAATCACCTTGCTCACTTTATAATGTTTCTGTTTCATTGTGTTTCTTTTGAGTGTCTTATACTACTTTCTTCAAATTAGTTGTTAAAACATAAATTTCTTCATGGGCAGATCTCTGCAACCTAGGGGCCTTGCTGAAACCCTGTGTGGTTCACCACTCTACATGGCTCCAGAAATCATGCAACTACAGAAGTATGATGCCAAGGTGATTTTAGTTTTAATATATTTGAAATTCCAGTGTTCATAGTTGGTTTCTTTCCTAATTATCCTGAATTAAACACACAGGCAGATCTATGGAGTGTTGGTGCAATCTTATTTCAGCTTGTAATAGGAAGAACACCTTTTACCGGAAACAATCAAATACAGGTATATAATTCGTATTTCCACACTGATATTTTATGTCTCTCAAGGAAAGCAGAGTAGTTTATTGCTATATCTGAAGCATGGACACTCTTAGAAATGCTTGACATAGACACCAAATTCTTAAGGACTCAAGTAGGAGGGACACACACACGCGCGCGCACAATATACAGGCAAAGCACTCTGGATATATGTCATACATCAATATGCATCATATCTTGACCCCAATAAGTTATGAGGCATTATATCTATTAACGTTTCGAAAATAAACCCCTAAATGAATGTCTTTATAAAACTTGCCATTTTCAAGTACTTGTACTAGAAAATATTTAAAGAACCATCTAAAGATTATTTTTATTTTTTCTCTACCATTGTTTTTCTTTTGTTGACATTGTGTACACACTCCTACAACTAGATGAAGTTGGCCTGAAGTTGGGTGTGGATTGGGCTCTTTAATAACTAAGTTGATGTAATAAAATTGATGAAAAAAGATGAAAATGTTTCCAAGCTCTTTGTACCTTATCCATGTTTACCTTATGTCTAGTTGCTTCTACACCATGTCCAAGACAATAAGTAAATAAATAAATAAATAAACTAAAGAATTCTATTTAACACATGAATGCTTGTCAAACACATTGTCAATCACACATTTGTAAGCATGTTTGCTAAGTATCTGTGTATAATGTGTGTCTGACATGAGGACATGTTAGTTGGAACATACCTGGTTTCTAGGTTAATATTTGATCCTGTCATCTGAAATGGAGTCCTGTAACTTGACATGACTCCTTTGACTTTCATATTTAGCTTACTGTTATAATCATGGGGTCTGCAGTTGCTACAGAACATTATGAAATCAACAGAATTGGTATTCCCATCTGATTGCCAAAGTCTCAGTTCTGACTGCAAAGATTTGTGTCAGAAATTGCTACGCCGAAATCCAGGTATTTGTTGATTATATTGCAGATTGAAACTTGAGAGATAAATCACAGTGCAAGATCTCTGGACCTGTTTAGGATATTTATTTGGTATCTCTGGTAATTATTAATTGTTAGAACTTGTACTGTTTGGTTAAACAGTTGCTTGCGTGATTCTATGACTATTACTGGAAAACTAGTTTCTGTAGAGAGAGCGTGGAAGAGTGAAATGTTGTATTTCCAACCTCTCTGTGAAATTAGATATGCTTTGTTAGCCATCAATGTGGCGGCCCCTTTAAAGCAAAATTGGGCCAACAGATCTGCCTTGATGTTTCAGGCTTTTACATAACTTGAACCATCCTCCTGCTAACCATGCTAACAAGAGTCGAGCAATAGTGTGATTTTGTTCTTCCTGCTAATGGAGATCAGACCACTTGAGACAGGGGAATGCTTATTTTGGCTTGTTGTGTGAGATTTAGATACATAATTACTTGATACAGGGTCCTGTTCCAAAGGTAAATTATTACCCGATTGTTAAGCGTATACACAACTGTGAAGGGAATAAATAAAGGAAAGGTTGGACCCTAAAATCAACTATGATTTACTTCGGATTGATTATTGATGATTACTCGGGGCTTGATTGAAGAATGATTGATAGATAAAGCTTGCTTGTAATAATTAAATATTGTCTGTTGTCAAAGATTAATTGAGATATGGGTTGTGGCTAATTCACACCATTCCAACAAATCTACTCTGATGCGTTGTTTCTTATCTATTGAATTTTCAGTGGAACGTCTTACTTTTGAAGAATTCTTTAACCATCCATTCCTTTCTAAGAAGCAACCAGAACGGATTGAACTGTTGAGGTAACAAGGATGACTCTTAGATTTTTAGTTTATTATGGTTTTTCAGTTGGGAGGTGTAAATATTTTTTGTTTGTGGGAATAGAAGTTCGTCAAGGCTGGTAGGTGGATTTAGTTCAGCAGAATCTGACCCTTTAAGAAAGACTGAGGAAAATTATCAAGAGGATTGCTTACCATTCTTTCTAGATGATGATTCTAGTGGTCCTGAGGGGAGTCCTTCCCTTTCAAAGAAGTCTTCAATCAAGTCTACCATTGGATTTGATCTAAGTACAAAACTAGATAAACCAGAGCCAGCATCTCCTGTTGCTAACAACATAAATTATACCTCCAGATACAGTAGTGTAACACAGAGACCTGAAAGCACGACTAAAAGATTGGACAACCCTAAAGTATCAGGAAGAAATCTCACTGGTCCTTTAGAACCTCTAGAACAAAGATTTACCGATTCTCATTCAAAAGGTACTAATTATGATTTATGAAACCAAGTTTCCTTTTTCTAGTTCTGTTTCTGATGGTTAGATTCATGATTTGTTCTTTGTAATTTATACATAATGCTGCTTATTTGTCCTCTAATTTGGCAGTTACAGATTCCCTAGAGAATATTGATCAAGATTATGTTCTTGTGTCTGGACCCCCTATTGATGTATCCTCATCTTCAGCGAGTGCTTCAAAGCCAAGCCATTCCCCATTTAAGTCAAGCAGTCTTCCTCAAGAGTCTTCAAAAACAATCACTAGATTAAGTGCTCCAATGCCAATTGTTGGAGTTTCTACCAGTAGCACATGCCAGATTGGAAGCTCAGAAAGTCAGGACTCTGCTCCTGGGACATCACATGGATCAATGGATACAGGTGATGAACAGCCGTCAGGTCATTGCATGACAAGGATTAAATCATTGCAACAGTGTGCATCTGCCATCACAGAATTAGTTAATGAAAAGGTAAATTTGCTATATATTTGCGACTCTCAAATTTTGTATGTAAATGTTCTCCATTCAAATTCAGGAGTCTGCATAATCTTGTATGGAATCTTTAACAGATTATCACTGCCTTGAGCTTCAGAAGTTTGCCAATTGTATGGTCTTTTAAATTAATCAGGAGTCAGGACATTTGTGTGGTCTAGTATAATGAATAATGCGTAAATTCGGTGAAATGAATACAGCACTCTAAATTGGAATTATGCAATAGGCTACTTAAGAATTCTTTTATTTGCCTGTTATTTATAATAGAATGAATATACAAGAGGTTCTAGTTAGGATAATGGATCTGATAGACACTAATCACATATATAGTGGTATAGGGATACATAAGAAAAATAGATTTATAAATAGTGTTTTAAAGATGGATACGATGCATGATAGAGAACTTTAACGTCGTTTGACACATGTAGGTGACCCACCTAGTGCGACACGGCTTAGTTATTGTCCATAATAGAATGAATTAACAGTAAGGCATTTGATGTGGATCACTTTGCCCTAGCTTGTGGTCTTAAACTAGTTTGTGGAAGGATATGAGGAGGATGGATATTAGCTAATGACTAGCTGCTGTTTTAATATGGTCATAGTAAATCTGTTGAGTTGTGCCTCAGTATGCTTTTATGTCCTCTCTACTTGTGACTGAGGATCTCTTCCTCAATTGAGAATGATTAAACAATGATTGAACCCTATCTACCCGTTTATATATCTCCATTGAGAGCCATGCTGTTATTGCATTTGGCATTAATGCCATTTTCTTAAGTAGCATATTTATGAAAGAAAAGAGTTATTTATCTTGATTCTTGATATTTTTCTTTCTGCTTGCCACATCACCCTCTCCCTCCTGAAAATCAAAAGATGGAGGCAGGAAAGCCGCTAGAAGCATTTTCTGTTCAGCTTGTAATTCTTGCCATTTGGAAGCAAGCACTGCATATATGCCATACACGAGCTGCCTCAGCTATGGAAGGTAGTCCAAATCAAGAAACTTTAAGATACAGGAGGAGTGCCAGCAAGAAGCATGGTAGTTCTGATTCAGAAGAATGCTTTGACGGAAACACCCAAGGGTCTAAGGATATGCTAGCTCAAATTGAAAGTGAGTTTCTGAAGGAATTTGAGCATGCTGAAGAACTTGCCAAAGCCATTGAACCTGGTATGAGCTTTTCTCATTAACGACTAATTGATATGCTATCTTTCTTAAAATGGCTGTCTTTTGCATCTGCTATAACCAGAGTTCTTTGTTTTATGCCTGTAAACTTTAACACATTACAAAACTCATGTAGTGTACAATGTGATAGGGCGTAATGTTATTTCTCAACAATCATTATGAGCAATGGTCAAGGAAGGTCATTACTAGCTACATTTCACTTGCAGTTTATGAGCTAATTGAATGTACACTTTATGTCCTCAATAGGAAGTAATAACTAACAAGAGACATGAATTTTTTTTAATTAATTTTTTTTTGGGGTTTTTTGGTTGTATGGAGGAGAGGGCTACATGACTTTCATTCCATGATATATAAAAGTAAAGCATTTATAATGTGTACCTAATTGCAGGAAGCACAGAGATGCCAGATGCAATGGAGACAATTTTTCAATCTGCCCTTGCTTTTGGGAAACATGGGGGTGTAAGTAATCCCTTCTGCTACTTTCTTCCATTTTTAGGTCCAGCTTACATAATACAATTTTAGATTCATTATATCTAGCAATGCTAGTTTAGTAGTTTTTCTTTGTAGCTAAATTTCCCCTAGTGAGATTGAGACGTGAGACATAACTAGGTCTTGGTTGACTTATTTTATGAACTTCTTGGACTTAGTTTTCTAATTTAAATAAAATATGTAGAAATGGCTGTGCCTTGCTGAATAAGTTAGCTAAAAGTGAGAACATGGAGAAAGTAAGTCCATCATGATCTTTGAGGTACAATAGGTTATTTCAAGAAAAGATTTGTAGGTCTATAATTGGCATTGCAGTTAGAAACCACAAATCAGTCAGTGTCAACAAAAAATGGTGTGCGTTTGATTTACTGGACTATTTGTTACTAGGGTACCCATAAATGCCGTTGTTGCCCTGTAACACAACCACCGCTTCTTCCTCCTCTTTGAACAAGGAAACCAAACATGGCCTTGTCCCTTAGGTTAGGTCGACTACATGGATCAAATGACGTCTGTCATGAATCATGTCTAACCTCAAATCATTCATGTTTAGGTCCCTTTTATCACCTCATTCAAAATCATCTTATATGTCCTAAATTGTGCAAATACTGGCTATCTTTACTCGTTTCTTCTCCAGCACGGCAGTACCTTCCATAGGGTCTTTGTTGGAACTTGGAACCCTATCATTTGCCTTTCCAAGTTGATGAAAACCATATATAATCTTCTCTTTAGCTCTGAAACCTCTCGATCTTTCCTCTTTAAGAAAAGAAAAAATAAAGAGAAACCATGCCATGTCCCAATAGTACAAAATTTATCATGATGTCTGGACATTACAAGAATATTAAACTTGAACTAACATGGCCAACTAGGTTTTTTATTTGTAAGTACTAAGTAATCTATAAGTATATATGTTAATGCTCGATAAAGGTCAAGGGCATGCCTTGGCCCTAGAGTGGAAAGAGTCCTCTCAACCTAAAATCTTTTATTCCAAAAGGTGAAGAAAAGAAATTGAACTGACATGGATTTAATTCCAAGATCGAATCTTAAGTTATTATATTGTCATATGTTGGCAGGTGGAAGAGCTCATGGGAGACATGGAAAGTGCAGCTGCATTGTATTCGAAGGCAGTCCGTCTCTTACTCTTCCTACTAGTTGAAGCACCATCCTTGATTCTTAATCCTCCATTCTCTCCGACCAACTCGGACCGTTACAGGCTACGGAATTACATCGATATTCTCAATAACAGGCAAGGCTATTCGAGATCGCAGCGGATGACACTTCTGAAATGTGATGACAGTCAAGGCATCTTCAAAGAAAAGTTTTAGTAATGGTTTCTTTTTTTTCTCCCATTTCACATTATAAATTATTAATTTGTACAGTTATTCTTTGATGGAAGGGAGATTAGGGATGCTGACTATGAGTCACAACTAGCACATAGGCTGTTGTAAAATTCATTTGTGATTAGGAATTTGATTAAATGTGCAATTGATTATGTATGCTTTCTGCCGCGTTTCCCATATGAATTATATCATGAATAGCTGAAATGTTTGAATTTGCTTCAAAACTGTATATAAATATTTAATTTGGCAATATTTTAAATGTGATCAATGACTTCAATTTGGTGGAATCGTCTCCTGTGTGATTGTGACCTACTGACCCGAGTTTTTATACGGGATGTAGGTCTTTTTGTTTTTCATTTTTCTTTTTGAAGAAGGAAAAAAAATATTTACTCTGAAAATTGAACATAACTAGACAGCGTTAGTCTTTTTGTTATTCATTTTTCTTTCTCAAGAAGAAAAAATATTTGCTCTGAAAATTCAACATAATTAGACAGCGTTCCTATCGTTTTCTGTCTGGATAAGGAATTTATTTTTCTTTGGGAGGGGGTCTATTTCATCGATATAATCTAAAGTCCATTCTTGTACAATACTGAATTAATATTTAAAATGGTCTCTAAAATTTAATATTCAAAATTGTCTCTCAAATTTTTTGATAGTTTCAAATTGATTTTTGAAGTTCCAATTGACTCAATTTGAACTCCCAATAAGTAACTCAAGTTAACTCTTTTGTTAGAAAAATATTTTTTTTATCCCTTGTTTTAATGCTTTTTTTTTTTATTATGAAAACCACATGCTAGTAGCGTCGTCAAACATGTTGTGGATGTTTGAAAGTAGTCAGAATTGTTGCTCTGTGGTCGTTGTGCTCACAAAAGAGCACACAAAGTGACATGCTGAAAATTAAGTCTAATGGTATTATAGAATATTTGAAACTTACTTTAATTTCATACAAATGTAAATTCCTGTATTAGTACGGGTTTGTCAATTGCTGTAAACCTAGTTCTGGAATATACCAGATTCATGCATGGTGTTCGACTGATTTGATTTTACAATCTGCAGAGATAAGTTTTCCATTGTTTTTCTACTTGTACCATATTTGTGATTGGTAAGTGCTGCTTCTAACTGTGTTTTTTGTTGTCTTTTTAATTGAGGATTCCAAGTCTATGACTCCCTCTGAGGTGGGACAGATTCTTGAATGGGAATTGCCCTAGAATCTTGAACCCTCTGTAGCTGAACTACAAGATCTTGAAGAAGTGTAAACATCCTATTACTGCTACTTGTCCCTCTTAGCTAGGAACTTCAGTGTTATGGCCTAGCCATGTTTGATTTGATAAGTCTGGATAAGTTTAATTCCTAAGCAAATAGTGAAGAAAAATAAGCATCAATCAATTGTTCTTAGAATTTTTCGCTGAAAGTTTGTCTAGCTTATCCTTTTTTTTTTTTTTTAATCTTGTTGCAAGTAATTGCAAAACCATAGTGGATTGGGATTTTCATGATGGATGAAGGCAGCATAGACAATATGTATATATCTATTGACATTAACATTTCAAATTCACTTCTGATTAATCATGAAAGAGGAATATGTGACATATCACCTTGTTTTAATAGAATCTTAATAGTATGGAGCATACAAACATGGTTTTCTTACCAAAATAGAGGACCATTAAATTAAATTTTGTACCTACTACTGTTTTACAACAAAATAAAGCGGATTCCTGATACATTCCTAATATATAACGACAGTTGTGCAATATCTTAAAATGAATTTTGATTTTTGGAAAACTAAACTGATTACAACTCATTTCGGTACAGAAAATTGACCTCTCATAACTATTTTGAAGACTAATTTTGGGTTTATTTACTTTACTCTACATGTGAGACTCACCTTTTTTGAAATTGTTAATACGTTAATCACTAGTGTGGAGCTGAGACAATGTTGCGATCCTATGGAAAATCTTCTGATGTCCTCTCTTTCTTGCTTGATGTAAGATTCAAGAGAGGAAATATGTCTCTTCCCCGTAATGAAACCATTAATTTAAAGTATGGAAAACCTTTCTACATAGCTTAAAATATGCTGATTTATTCGGAGGGTTATGTAAAATAGTATATTCATCATTCCAAAATCTGTCATGCATATAGTAAGAGATCAATGTCATGTTTGTAAGATAGATTAACATTACATTTTACAAAGATGTGTTAAGTAATGCAAAACCGAAATCTTAAAGTTAATGTGTACTTTTACAAATAAAAAAGTGTTGCGCATAATATAGCCGGACAACCAGAAAAATCAGGATAATTTATAACAGAGCTATAAAAATGAACTGGACTGATTTATCTGTTGGAGTAAAATTTTAGGGATATTTTTGTGTATTAATTTTTTTTGAAGACTAAAATATCCGCTTTTAAAATCTTTGGAGATTGATTTAGATAATTACTTTTAATTATATTATATAATATAAATTTTAAATATTATATATATTGTTTAAGGATATATTAGATTAATAGATTATATGTAAATTAATATTAAATTTAGAAGTTAATTTGTAAAAATATTGTACAATACATTTATTTAATTTGGCAATTTATATATGATTTAATAATATTATTATTCAACAAAAAATACAAAAAATATACCGTTTTAATATAGATAATAATTGTACTTAATTGTTACTTTGTAATTCAATTGGATAATAATATGAACTAAATTTAATTGATTAAGAAGTTTAAATTTTTTTTAGTAGCATATCAAAATTAATTTAAATTTTATAGCGGTTGATGATAAATGGCAATTTAAAAAAAATTAATTAAAAATTAATAATTTTAAAAAATAAAATTATACATAAATTATACTATAAGTAATAAAAATATTCAATTGAAGTTTATTTACCTGATTTCATATAATTATTTTTTATTTTTATTTTTTAAATAGTTATTTTTGTTTTTTAATCTTTTTTTAGGTTATATTTAAATACTATGGTACAATGATGAAACTATTAGATAAAATATAAGTATTAATATTATTAATGTATTGATAATTAAAAATGACATTTAATTTTTTAATTTTATTTTTCATGAATCATGACAATATGTATTTTCAACAATATTATTACAACTAAATAATGTTAAAAAATATAAATTATTGAAAAAAAAGTAATATATAGACAACAAAGACACTATATAACTTATGAATACATTTACATAAAGAAATAGAAAAATTAATGAATACAATCATACAATCACTTAATACATACATTTAACAAATTTAAAAAAAAAAACTAAGGTCATCAATCAAATTCTAGTTGTGTAAAAAATTAGCAAGAATGAAGAGAGAGAGAAAGAAAAAGAGGTATAAAATTATGTTAGAGGAGATATAAAAAATGTGTAAAGTGAATGTTGATTTATATAACGAATATTATTAATATTTTGATAATTAAAAATGATATTCAATTTTTTAATTTTATTTTTTATGAATAATGACAATATGTATTTTCAATAATATTATTACAATATTAAAAAATATAAATTGTTGAAAGGAAAAAGAAGTGATATATATATATATATATATATATATATATATATATATAATATATATATATATATATATATATATATATATATATAGGCGACAAAGATACTATATAACTCATGAATATAATTACATAAAAAATAGAAAAATCAATGAATACAATCACACAATTATCTAATACATACATTTAGCAAATTAAAAAAAATAAAGATAAAAATTATAATCATCAACCAAATTCCAATTGTGCAAAAAATTAATAAAATGGAGAAGGAGAAGGAAAAAGAAAAAGAGATATAAGATTATGTGAGAGGAGATAAAAAAATATGTAAAATGAATATTAAGAGTAATTACCCAAATCAGTCCCAAGGATTTTAAAAGCAGACATTTTAGTCTCTAAGAAAAATTAATACACAAATTAATCCCCAAGATTTTATTCCGACAGACAAATTAGTCCCTAGTTCATTTTTCGACATAATAATTACCTAGATCAGTATCCAAGAATTTTAAAAGCAGACATTTTAGTCCCCAAGAAAAATTAATACACAGATCAATCCTTAACATTTTTCTTTGTCAGACATAACAGTTCCCGACCATTTTATTTTTATTATATGTCGATCTTTTTTATTATTAACTTAACTTTGTGCATGTGGACGATGATACTAGCATATTAATACACTCTTTTCGCTAGAAACAAGTAAGGTGCATAATGATGGTTTGAAATCTAAATTAAAATAATTTTCTTTTAATACGGACATGTTTTTAAAAATAGGACATCTTTTGATTATATTAAATACAAAAATATCAAATGGTTTTAACTTTAAATTTTTTGTAGAATAATCTCTAATAATTTTATTGATTATTATTATTATTATTGAGTGATTATATATATATATATATAAACAGAATCTAATAAATAAATTTATCATTATTTTTATCTAAAAAATATAAAAAATTATGGTACAATATTATCGTGTAATTAATAATAATAATTTTATTTTTTTGGATGGAGGATTGTTATGTCTGAGAGAGAAAAACGTTGGGATTGATTGTGCATTAATTTTTTATGGAAAGAATATCCGCTTTTAAAATTTGTGGGGATTGATTGGGTAATTATTCTACTGAAAAATGAATTGAGGACTAATTTATTTGCTGAAATAAAATTTTGGGGATTAATATGTGTATTAATTTTTCTTGGACACTAAAACATCCTTTTAAAATTCTTGGAGACTGATTTAGATAATTACTTAAATATTAATTTATATAATAAATATAGAAATGAGTGATGAGTATGAAAGGATAAGAGAATGAATGAATTTTAATTAAATTTATACCTATTAAAAAATTTAATATTATTAAAAATAATAATATAACTTATATAAAAATAAAAAGTAAGAGAGTATGAAAAGTTAATGTTAAAAAAGAATATGAAAAATTAAGGTTAAAAAAAAATTTTATGACATAATAAAAAAATAGAAATAACCATTTTTTACATTAAATTAAATGAAAATTAAAAAATTTAAACTATGCCATGAGCGTGAATCGAACACGCGACCTTCAAATCTTCAATCTGACGCTCTCCCAACTGAGCTATCCCCGCAGCGATGTAAGATTTAATTTTTTTAATATTATGTTTAAAGTTTGCGAACAATTTCCTTTCTCCGAATTGCCAATTTAGCCATAGAATCCGACATCATTATTTCATGCACTTAATCAACTCTACTTAAATAAGACGTTTGGATTAATAATATACTAAAAATTTGATTCTATTACTAGTCAGTAAAAGGAAATCCATTGATATTGGTCATTTGGTATAAAAGTCAGTATGCTTACCCCTCTAAACAACTTGTTATTAATTGAATAAAATTCTTACCATTGAACATCACTAAGAATGCAATTAAATAGTTCACTTTTACATTTATTTACGGCATATCTATTATGTGGAATTCAATGTATATAATAATAATATCTTGAACAAAAGATGGATTAATGTAAAATTATCATTCAACAGTTAGTTTGTAAAATAAATTTCAAATATAAAGATTTTCGATAATACAAGAATTGAGTTAAGACTTATACCCTCTCCAACAATGATATATTATTTCATCAAAATTTGTAAAAATGAGACTTCCAAGGACATTACCAAGAAAACAAATGTCCTGCAACATGGTCCCTTTGTTGATTAACTTCAGTATGGATCAAATCTAAATCCGAAATTAGTACAATTGAAGTAGCTCATGAGCTACAACTACCTAACAAATTACATAGGTAGTAACATCAAAATTAACTACAAAATTTCCTAGAAACATGTGAAGCCATGAAATCTTAAATTAAAGCATATCCTTTTCCCTGAAAAGTCATACTCCACTCAAATCAAATTCAGCTAACACTACCATTAGACGCATGAAACTGACTATTGAAAATGCCCCTTCAATGTCTCATAAGTCATAGTCCTGATTACGAATAACCGCTTTGTATTGTAATCCATAAATCATAGTATTACAGACAAGAGCTCAACCACAACCACAAGCACTATGCACCTTACAAGGTCAAATGGAATGTTTCTGCATGTAGCAAGAGAAAATATGTTAGATATATGCCCTTCTTCACCTAGGTGCCGGTCGCAATAATATCTTTTATCCAATTACTTTCCGCAAAATAAATTCTTTCATAAAAATCAATCATGACATCACCCACGAAATATGTTGGTAATGCAATAACTAGTGACAGGAAGAGGAGAAAAATAAATAAATAAAAATAAAAGGGTCACTAAACAAAATGCCATATTCAGTGAAGGAACATATATCACTCAAATTGTGTTCTTCAAATTAACTTCACCTTTGGGATAAAGTAGGGGAAATTGACGATTCAAATATCTCCTAGAAGCATCTTCAGTGTCTCATAAGTCATAAAGACAATGCCCACACCAGGAACAACCTTGTAATACTCGGGCAAAATCCCTCTGTACAGACCTCGCAACCCTTCATTTTGAACTATGCGCCTAAATGTCCCGAACAAACCACTGTTATAAACACGAGCTCGACCACCAGCACCCTCTAATTGCATCCTCCGTCTTACGAGATCTAAAGGAAATGTTGCTGAATGTTGCAAGAGATCATTACACATACAATACATGGTTAGTGAC
Source organism: Arachis stenosperma (assembly GCF_014773155.1). NCBI lineage: Eukaryota > Viridiplantae > Streptophyta > Magnoliopsida > Fabales > Fabaceae > Arachis > Arachis stenosperma. The sequence continues at coordinate 95,291,380 of NC_080378.1, forward strand.
TTGGTGCCTAGAAAATATCATAAGAAATAAACAGTATCTTATCTGATTAATTACTATAAAACAAATTCTTCCTTGTCCAAATCATCAAGCAAGACATGAGCAATCCAAACTCTTTCCATGAAATAAGTTCATTCAAGAAAATGTCAGCTTGCATCACAAAATGAGTTTAGCCAAATATTTAGGCACATAATTAAAAGCTAACAGATCAAAGACGTCTAACAGCTCACACAGTCATAGCATATATCAAACACATCGAACAGTCAGAAGCGAACAAATCAATTAAAAGGGAAACACTGATAGATCGTTTAGAATACCAACTAGTACTTCCAGCTTCACATTCCGCAGTACTACTATATTTCCTCAAAATTCAAAAAAATAAATAAATATCATTAGCCAATATATAAGCCCCAAAATTGAAGGAAGTACAAAACAATTTAACTAAAAAAGCTCAAAAGAAACTCAGCCAATGGTAACAGGAAAACCAAAATAACATTTAGATATGTAAATGATGATGAATTTATTCATCACGTGCATGAAAAGTAATTAAATGAGCATCACATATAAATCTGTCAAATAACAGGTTGCCCAGGATGTTGAACAATTTATTAAAAAAAAATTGAGGAATCATCCTGCCATTGCAAATAGCTACAAACTGACAAGTACCAACCTGTCGATGATGCAATTCCCGAAAGACTTCCACAAGCAAGACTGACCATGACAGTAGAATCATCGGGCCTAAATTTCAAAATGACAGAATGAAGGAAGTATTTAGGAAACAGATACAGTGAGCATAAACTACTACTTAATCCTTTATATATATATATTCCACCTTTGGGACTTCCAAAAAGAACGTAAGGCCTCATAAACAGAAAAACTAATAGCAATATTGGGCCCAACACCCTGCATCACACAAAAGAATTACTTATGACTATTATTTGAAGAAATCAAGATGACAGATATGTCAAAAAAAAAAAAAAAGAAGTGAAAATGGAGCACCCTACCAGCAATGTTGCTCCAAGGCCCTTGTACAGACCAAAGAAACCTTCTTCCCTACAAATGGTACTGAAAGCATGTGAGATGCCCCTATAGTACACAGCACTTCTCTGCAAAGGAACATAATAGAAGAATCTCAATAAACAAGGTGAAAAGGCAACAGAATATCATGATGAAGATGAATGGGATCTAACAATTCTTAACTCAGGGAGGTTGCTACAACACCTGTGCTGCAAGTCGCGTTCTCACAAGATCCAAAGGATATGTGGCAGAAGCAGCTGTTATACCTGCTAAACCACCACCCACAAAGTGCACAAATAGGTTTTTACTAGCATTTCCGCTATGATTCTCACCAATCAGTGACTGTAATAGCTGCAAACAGACAGCGTAAAGGCAACATTAATTCAAGCCTTAAGAATATATAAATAACTTCTGAAATAACTTACATTATAGAGAGGACATAAGAGATTACATTCTTGTAGTGTTCATAGGCATAGAAGTTGACAGCAGAATATGGGAGACGATGAACAATGGTAACCATATTGCCTTTCCAAAATGCTCTAAATCCTTCTTCATTGACAATACGGGAAGCTTCAAACCATATGCTAGGCTTGCTCAATGTTGCCATATCAGAATGCATACCTTGTATCTGTCAGGGAAAGAAATCCTAACCTTAGAAAAAACTTCATTCACATTAGCACGAGGAGGAATAATCAGGTTACACCTCATCGACATAATTACAAAAACCTGCTAATTATCCGGGCCTAATATGCAACCAAATTCAATTGTTTTACATTACGCCTTATGCAAGTTAAGTGTTGAATGTAAAACTGATAAGAGAAAGGAAAAAACAAGCCTATGTTGTATGATGATTTTACTTTCTATATACCAAATTCAAATTGGCCATCACTATGGCCAAATTCAAGTCATGTTTGGCAGATAAGACATAGATGCAGACATTGTGTCCTAAGACACTGAATTTCTCAACAGAAAAAATACAAAAACCCTAATAAGAGACACAACTTATTTTTTTATTATTCCTATTAATTTTTCATAATTATATTTTTTATCGTTATATTTTTATTCCTAAATTTTTTGTATGGAAAGAAATGAGAGTAAATTGGACTTTCATAATTTATATCTTTATATTTAATTTATCACCAAACAAAAATAGAAAATACAGAAACACTAATTTTTATATCTCTTTCCTTTGTGTCTTGTCTAATGTCTAGGTCTATTCTCATAACTAATCTCATCCCATAATTTCAGGAAATTACAATTGTGGACACTAGATGGTTATCTCTATTCCAGAGTTTCTTTACACCTGTGTTGCCTACATTACAACATTTGGATGCACCCTTTCACCAAACCTACATTGTGCATCATTCCCTTTTTTTGGTGACTATCATACCCTTAATCATACTAATTAAGAGTTAAAAAAAAAATTAGGTATAAATAAATACATAAGTCAAAACAAAATCAAACATAAAAAACAAACAGGAACTAAACCACTAGTCACGAAGTGCCTATCAACTAACTAAACTCTAGACTTGGTAAACAAATTAAAATAAAAGCTCATACATAAAATAAATAAAGAAAAGAAGAAACCTGAAAAAGGATAGTGAGGCGAGCAAGGGGTGCAGTGCAGGTTTTGCTGAAAGCACCGGCGATGCCGCCAGCAAGAAGCTGATGAACGCTTCCTATCTGCGACTTCTGCCGCTGTTGTTGATTCTGCTGCTGCTGCTGGTTCCGGCGATTATTATGCGGCAGAAACTTAGCTTCCCCGCCGCCATCGACTACGGTGCCGTGGGCAGCGTTAAGGGCTTTCTGCCCACCTTCTACTACTATACCAACTCGAGCCTCCATCATTCACCGAAAACAACTCTTAAAACCTCAAAAACTCCCTTTTACCGCGAATTGTGTTGTTATCGTTACATGTAAGCTGCTGCAAGAGGAGCTTGAATTGGGGAAGGTGAAGAAGAAGGACATGGACGAAGAGGGAGAATCTTTTGGGTTAAAGGTTGAAAGAATCGAACTTTGAAGTATGAAATGCAAAAGCCTGTGTGGGAGTTGAAGGTTAATTGACGAATCTAGGGTTTATCATTTGGGGGGTTTGGGATGGGACGGTAAGTCGGTAACTACTAACTAAGTATCCGCAGAATCCGTTACGGGGAGGCGGCGGGTTCTCTCATTCTGTCACGAGATTTTTTATTGGATAAAGGGATAAAGAGAAAGTTGATAAAAGTGATAAATGGAAAATGTAAAGCCAATATTTTTAGTATAAAAAAGTAGGGAGATAGTTACTATTGATTGATTAGTTAATGTAAAAAGTACTGTCTCTAAAGAAAAAAGAATTTTGAGAAGGAAAAATTGTTTTTGAAAGTTAATTTACGGACGTTGAAAAAAGATTTCCAGAAGAGAAAGATCTTTTGGACAGAAGCACAAAGAAAATTAAAATGAATGAGAAAGGACACGCGAACTATCACATGGAGGAGAAGAAGATCCTTTCAGAAACGCAGAACAATGTAGTATCAACACAAGATATGCAAGATGCTGATATGGTTCCAGAAACGTTTCTTCAGCAACCTCAGAAAGCCTTTTATAGAGATAGGTTGATGAATGATGGTTTTGAAAAATTAAATCCTGAAGAAATTGTTGAAATGGTGGCTGAAGAGTACCTTTCTGATGATGATGTCATGGACCATGAGGAGGTTTCTAAAGTTCTTTTCAATCCAAAGCCTAATATTGAAGTTACTTGGAAGAGTATGATCAGTGGTGTAGGCCTTGGAAGCAATCTCTAATAGTGAAAGTGTGAAACTATTGGGAAAGAAGCTCAGCCTCCGAATTATGAAAAGATGGGCTAATCGAAGGTGGACAAAGAATGACACGATCAAAGTTATGGATTTGGAAGGTAATTTTTTTCTGATTCGATTTTCGGATCAGGGGACCATGGATATGCGCTTTTTGAAGGACTATGGATGATTGTAGATCACTATCTGCTGATATAGCGATGGCGTCCTCTTCTTTTTTTTTTTTTTTTTTTTTGTAGGAGACTGAAGTCCAGAAGGTAGCAGTTTGGGTAAGAATACCAAACCTTCCAATAGAGTTATAATAAGTATTTTCTATGGAAGGTGAAAAAAAAGTATTAGAACTATGCTCAAGGTGGATGAACACACTTCCATACACTCTAGAGGCAAATTTGCATGAATTTGTGTGGAGGTTGATCTGAGGATTTTTATTTAGTTTATGAAGGACTCTATCAAATTTGTTTTAATTGTGGCCGATATGGCCATCGGCTTGAAGGGTGTCCAAAAAAAGAGAATGAAGTGGCTGCTATTGGAGAAAGAAAAGAAATGGTGAATGATCTGAACCACCGTGAAGGGGTGGCAGCAGCCGTCGTCTAGAACCAGCCGGAGTCTTGTGTTCCGACAAACCAAAAAGGGAAAGAAGTAATTACGAAAGAAGATCAAGGAAAGAATCAGCAGAATATGACTGTTGCAAATGCAAAAATCAATCAAACTTCAATTGGCGCAGAAAATCAGGACTTTAGAGTTAATACGGAAGAGGGCCCATTTGGACCATGGATGATAGTCAAGAAGAACAAAAAAAGAAACAAACAGAATTTTGGAAAAGTGAATAGTGAGTGGAAAATCAGCAATAATACTAACAGATTTGTTGTACTAATCAATGAGGAATCAAATGAAAAAGAAAAGAATCCTGAAAAGGAAATAAATCAACAAGATAAGTCAAAGGAAGCAAGGATTACGGCTAAAAATATGCATCATTATGCTAGAACAGCTAACAATGTGAAAGGCCAAACATTTGGAGTAAGAAAGAATCAAATGCCTAGATCCCAACATAGAAAGTCTATTGAAGTACTCAAGAAGAATAGTGCTGACAAACCATATATGGAGAAGAAAGAATCAGCTCAACAAGGGGGAGACTTAAAGGAAACTCAAACTCATAAAAAAAAATGACGAAAATGGAGATCAAAATGTAAAACATCATGAATATTGGGAGCAGTTCAGCAGGTTGTTGAATGGCATTAACAAAAGTTACCAACAAGGAAATTACCTTAACTTAAATAATCCTTTGGATCCCAAAATTAGTGAGCTTATTGCCGTAACTATGAGAGGAGGAATAGTGAAAGAAAAGAACAAAGGTAATGGCAAGGATAAACCTCCAGAAAAAGATCTTTCTCGTGTAAAAGATACTACCATTCTGGACAAGGAAAGTAGCCAATCTTTACTTACTCCTAATGGAGGCGACATAGAGAAAAGGGTTCCAAAGCCTATGGAGACCTAATCAGTTTTTTATGTATAGATCAGGGAGTTCTTATCCTTAGCCCATGATCTTTTATTATTTTATTTTAATTATGAATATTATTACATGGAATTGTAGAGGAGCTTCATCAAAAGGGCTTCAATCTATTATTAAAGACTTAACTTAAAGATACAGAAGTTACTTTTGTATCCTTCTTGAAACTCATATTTCAGGTTCTAAAGCAGAATCAACTATCAAAAGGTTTGGTTTTAATGGCTGGTGCATTACCGAGGCAAATTGTTTTTCTGGAGGAATTTGGTGCTTATGAGAAAAGGATGAATGGAATATTAAACCTCTCCACATACATAAGCAATTTATTCACCTTGAAGTGAAATGGAGGGATGAAGCTTGTGGAACTTCACTGCCATTTATGATAGTATGCAAGTTAGTAAAAGAATGGAGCTCTGCCAATGCTTGGAGGATATAGCTGAAAGCATAAATGGACCTTAGTGTTGTGGAGGAGATTTCAACTCTATTACCAATCTTAATGAAACAGGGGGTTCTTCTAACCTTTCTCAAGATATGATGAACGGAAATTGTCGATCGGTAAAGAATTTCACAAATGAAATCTCGTTGAAAGTATAGTTCTAAACCAACAAACAACTCCTCAATAAAAAATTTGTTTGTCACAAGTACAAACCCCAATAAAAATAAATCAAAGTATTTAAATATCGGGTCGTCTCTCAAGGAATTGCAGGGAAATGTTCTTGTTATTGGCTAGGAAGTATGTTTTGGGTTTTTGAGTTAAGAAACAAGAAATGTAAATTGCAGAAGAAGTAAAATAACAACTAAGAAAGCTCTTGGCAATGTATGAGAACTAGAAGCCCTATCCTCATTATCATCATCAATTATGAACAAGAATTATCCATTGATCCACTTAGTTAACCTCTAACTATGAAAGAAAATTAAGTGGAAACAATCAACTTGAGTCCACAAGTCCTAGTCAAATCCTAAGGAAAGATTAGCTTTAGTGGCATTCAAGTCAACTAGCAACTTCCAATTATCAATCAACAAGAGAGTTTGATAATTCAAGAGTCACTAATTACTCAACACAAGCCAAGAGAAGGAAAACCTAATTCATAACTAAAAGAGACATTTCATCAAACACATAGAAGGCAATAAAAACAAACATCATATTAATTGCAAGAATTAAAGGGATCTATAACTACAAAAGCAAGAGATCAACAATAGAAAACCAAAACAATTATGAAACAACAAAGAAATCATAAATTTTTGAAAGGGAAAGGAGATCTACAAAAGAATTCATAAACTACAACTAACTACAAAGGAACTACAAGAGAAGTAGAATGCTACAACTACAAGAGAATAATCAAAGATGAAAAAGGAAAATTAAAGCAAAAGAGAAGAAGTAGATCTAGATCTAAACTAAGAATCCTAATCTAGAGAGAAGAGAGAGCTTCTCTCTCTAGAAACTAACTAAAGCATCACCAAAACTAAACTATGTGCTAGTGTGTGTTGATCCCCCTTCAATCCTTGAGTTTAATAGCATCAGAAGTGAGTTGGATTTGGGCCTGGGAAGCCCAGAAATTGCCCCCAACGGATTCACTTTAAGTGGGTCACGTGCGAGCATCGACGCATACGCATGGGTCACGCGTATACATCGATGGCATTTTCTTTCCACGCGTACGCGTAAGTCACGCGTACACGTCGCCATGCGACTTCACTTTCTACGCGTGCGCGTCTGCTGCGCATGCGCGTCGATCTCAGCATCCCAAATCCTTATTTCTTCATGAATTCTTCACTATGAATGCTTTTCTCTTCACTTCTTCCATTCAATACTTGCCTCATGAACCTGCGATCACTTAACAAACACATTAAGGCATTGAATGGAATTAAGGTGATTCAGAACTACCAATTTAAGGGCCTAAAAAGCACGTTTTCACACTTAAACACAAATAAAGGAGAATAATAAAAACCATGCTATTTCATTGGATAAATGTGAGAAAAGGTGACAAAATCCCCTAAAATCGACATAAGATAAACCATAAAAATGGGGTTTATCAAGATACAAATAATTTTATTAATTGTCTTAACACTTATAATTTACATGATTTAAATTTTTGTGGCCCTCCTTTACTTGGCAAAGAGGGAATGTTAAAAGACGTTTACACCGTTATGTTGGCAACCTAGAATTCTCTGGTAGATTTTTAGATGTGGGAGTTAAATACTTATTTATTCTCCTTGATTTTTAGATGGCCAAAACTGAGGTTCACTAATTTATGTAGGATTACAATAATATGGTGAACTAGTGTTAGGACAAAAACAATAGTCTTATGCAAAATATTCAGAGCTTCACTAACAACGCTAGAATCTGAAATAAGGAAGTATTCGGTCACATTTTCCAGAAAAAACAGAAAATTCTAAATAGAATGGAAGGCATTAATAACAACCTATCTTTCACTGTAAACCCTTTCCTTGAAAAACTGCAGAGGTAGCTCTGGAAGGAGCATGGATAAATGTTCAAGAAGAGGCTTACTAGATCCAAATGTCAAGATGTAACGATATAAAGTTTGGAGACAAAAATTCTAAATATTTTCATCAAAAAGCCAATGGAAGAAAGAAGAAGAATAAGATAATGGCTTTAAAATCAGAGAAAGGAGAATGGGTGGAAGATATAGTTTCTTTGAAGAATTGGGGAATTACTTTCTTTAAGGATCTCTACTCAGAAGACTCGAATGCCTCCGCTTTTTCTATTACTGGTTGCTTTGCGAAATTACAGGAAATAAATTACATGGATATTTATAGAAATGTTACAGACGAGGAGATTAAGAATGCGATTTTCAGTTTAGGAAGTTGGAAAGCACCGGGCAGCGATGGACTATCGGCAAAATTCTACCAACATTCATGGAATATTGTTGCAAACTCCATAATCGACTGGGTTAAAAAGATTTTTCGGGATCCGGATAACGTTGCTGAGGCTAATAGAACTCTGATTGCTATTATTCCAAAAATGTCCTCCCGTGAGAACTTTGGGCATTTCAGGCCTATTAGCCTTTGCAATGTATGCTATAAATTTGTGACAAAAATTTTAGCATCTCGGTTGAAAAAATATATGCCTACTCTTATCTCCAATACACAAGCTAGCTTCGTGCCTGGCAGGATTAGCGCAGACAATATCCTAGTAGCTCAAGAGGTGGTTCATACAATGAGATATAGGAATCATGGTAAAGGAATGATGGCTATCAAAATTGACCTAGAGAAAGCCTATGACAGATTGAATTGGAGTTTCTTTATAGCAACTTTGGAGGATACAGGCATCCCGGAGAATATTATTAACATCATAAAACATTGTATCACAACTTCCACCATGAGTCTCTTGTAGAATGGCTCACCATCAAACGTTTTCTCCCCCACTAGGGGCATCAGACAGGGAGACCCTCTTTCTCCATGTCTCTTTGTTCTATGTATTGAAAGATTATCTCATCTCATAAATAAATTAATAGAAGATAAAAAGTAGGAGCCTATTTCTCTCACACGAAATGGTCCTAAAATTTCTCATTTACTCTTTGCAGACGATATTGTTTTGTTTGCTAAAGCTGACAAGGGACACGTGAAAGTAATAAAAGAAGCACTCCGTCTATTTTATGACAGCTCTGGTCAAAGGGTTAGTTTCAACAAATCATGTGTTTATTTTTCAAAGAATGTAAAACACAACGTCAGAAAAAACCAACTTAGTCAAGACCTAGGTATTTCCCTAACAGCTAACTTAGGGAAGTACTTGGGGGTTCCTCTCATCCATGAAAGGTGCAACCAACATTATTTCTAGCACATTATTGATAAGATGCAATTGAAGCTCTCAATCTGGAAGAAAAAGTCTCGTTCTTTGGCAGGAAGATGCACTCTTATTCAATCCGTCCTCTCAACTATTCCGAGTTACTGTATGCAAACTATGAAAATTTCAACTGCGGTCTGCAACAAGATTGACAAGGTTTGTAGAGACTTCCTCTGGGGTAGCAGTGAGGGAGAGAAAAATTCATCTGATGAACTGGGATAAAATTTGTCAAATAAAAGAAAAAGGAGGTTTAGGTATCCAAAAAGCGCAGGAGACAAACCAGTTGTTTCTCATGAAGTTAGCTCGGGGGCTCATCCATAAGAGGCAACCACTTTGGGTGCAAATTATGAGGGCTAAGTATGGTTGCGGAGAAGATATTATCCTAAAGGTTCATATGAAAGCAAATAATTCAAATGCTTGGAGTGGAATTGTTAAAGTTTGGGAGAATTTCAGTAGGAATATCATCTGGAGGATCGGTAATGGTCACAGAGTCATGTTTTGGAAGGATCTATGGGTGCCAGGAATAGGTAAGCTGGAAGACTTAGCTATATCTCACCTGGATGGGAAAGACTTTATGAGAATATTGCTGCCTATGTCATAGAGCAAGAAACCTGGGATTGGGACACTATTTGACAATATCTTCCTGAAGAAATTATTGATCATTTGCGTATTCTTAAAGCGTCGAATGCCTACATTAGGGTAGACATGGTGGGGTGGCTGCTGGTGCACGAAATTGTGATCATCAATGGCGCCATCAACATGGTACGCACAATTGCAATCTCAACTCTTTATCACAACTTCGCACAACTAACCAGCAAGTGTACTGGGTCGTCCAAGTAATAAACCTTACGCGAGTAAGGGTCGATCCCACAGAGATTGTTGGTATGAAGCAAGCTATGGTCACCTTGTAAATCTCAGTCAAGCAGACTCAAATGGGTATAGATGATGAATAAAACATAAAGATAAAGATAGAGATACTTATGCAATTCATTGGTGAGAATTTCAGATAAGTGAATGGAGATGCTTTGTCCCTTCCGTCTCTCTGCTTTCCTACTGTCTTCATCCAATCCTTCTTACTCCTTTCCATGGCAAGCTGTATGCAAGGGTTTCACCGTTGTCAGTGGCTACCTCCCATCCTCTCAGTGGAAATGTTCAATGCACCCTGTCACGGCATGGCTATCCAGCTGTCGGTTCTCGATCATGTCAGAATAGAATCTAGTGATTCTTTTGCGTCTGTCACTAACGCCCCACAATCGCGAGTTTGAAGCTCGTCACAGTCATTCAATCATTGAATCCTACTCAGAATACCACAGACAAGGTTTAGACCTTCCGGATTCTCTTGAATGCCGCCATCAGTTCTAGCTTATACCACGAAGACTCTGATCTCACAGAATGGATGGCTCGGTTGTCAGGCGAGCGCTCGTTTGTCAGGCGAGCAACAACCATGCGTCGTGTATCAGGAATCCAAGAGATATCCACCCAATCTAAGGTAGAACGGAGGTGGTTGTCAGTCACACGTTCATAGGTGAGAATGATGATGAGTGTCACGGATCATCACATTCATCAAGTTGAAGAACAAGTGATATCTTGGAACAAGAACAAGCTGAATTGAATAGAAGAACAATAGTAATTGCATTAATACTCGAGGTACAGCAGAGCTCCACACCTTAATCTATGGTGTGTAGAAACTCCACCGTTGAAAATACATAAGAACAAGAGTGATCATTGGCTTCAGTCCCAAAGAGGGAACCAGAAGAACCAAGATCTGATCTAAGAACTAGATGTCCAAAGATGAAAATACAAATAGCAAAAGGTCCTATATATAGAGAACTAGTAGTCTAGGGTTTACAGAAATGAGTAAATGACATAAAAATCCACTTCCGGGCCCACTTGGTGTGTGCTTGGGCTGAGCAATGAAGCATTTTTGTGTAGAGACTCTTCTGGGAGTTAAACACCAGCTTTTGTGCCAGTTTGGGCGTTTAACTCCCACTTTGGTGCCAGTTCCGGCGTTTAACGCTGGGAATTCTGAAGGTGACTTTGAATGCCAGTTTGGGCCATCAAATCTTGGGCAAAGTATGGACTATCATATATTGCTGGAAAGCCCAGAATGTCTACTTTCCAACGCCGTTAAGAGCGCGCCAATTGAGCTTCTATAGCTCCAGAAAATCCACTTCGAGTGCAGGGAGGTCAGAATCCAACAGCATCTGCAGTCCTTTTCAGTCTCTGAATCAGATTTTTGCTCAGGTCCCTCAATTTCAGCCAGAAAATACCTGAAATCACAGAAAAACACACAAACTCATAGTAAAGTCCAGAAAAGTGAATTTTAACTAAAAACTAATAAAAATATACTAAAAACTAACTAAATCCTACTAGAAATATACCAAAAACAATGCCAAAAAGCGTACAAATTATCCGCTCATCACAACACCAAACTTAAATTGTTGCTTGTCCCCAAGCAACTGAAAATCAAATAAGATAAAAAGAAGAGAATATGCAATGAACTCCAAAAACATCTATGAAGATCAGTATTAATTAGATGAGCGGGGCTTTTAGCTTTTTGCCTCTGAACAGTTTTGGCATCTCACTTTATCCTTTGAAATTCAGAATGATTGGCTTCTTTAGGAACTCAGAATCCAGATAGTGTTATTGATTCTCCTAGTTAAGTATGATGATTCTTGAACACAGCTACTTATTGAGTCTTGGCCGTGGCCCAAAGCACTCTGTCTTCCATTATTACCACCGGATACATACATGCCACAGACACATAATTGGGTGAACCTTTTCAGATTTTGACTCAGCTTTGCTAGAGTCCCCAATTAGAGGTGTCCAGGGTTCTTAAGCATACTCTTTTTGCCTTGGATCACAACTTTATTTCTTTCTTTTTCTTTCTTTTTCTCTTTCTCCCTTCTTTTTTTCGTTTTTTTTCGCTTCTTCCCTCTCTTTTTTTTTGTATTCACTGCTTTTTCTTGCTTCAAGAATTATTTTTATGATTTTTTAGATCCTCAGTAACATGTCTCCTTTTTCATCATTCTTTCAAGAGCCAACCACTTTAACATTCATGAACCACAAATTCAAAAGACATATGCACTGTTCAAGCATACATTCAAAAGACAAAAGTATTGCCACCACATCAAAATAATTAATCTGTTATAAAATCTGAAATTCATGCAATTCTTCTCTTTTTCAATTAAGAACATTTTTCATTTTTAGAAAGGTGATGGATTCATAGGACATTCATAACTTTAAGGCATAGACACTAAGACACTAATGATCATAAGACACAAACATAGATAAACATAAAGCATAATTTTCGAAAAACAGAAAAATAAAGAACAAGGAGATTAAAGAACGGGTCCACCTTAGTGATGGCGGCTTGTTCTTCCTCTTGAAGATCTTATGGAGTGCTTGAGCTCCTCAATGTCTCTTCCTTGCCTTTGTTGCTCCTCTCTCATGATTCTTTGATCTTCTCTAATTTCATGGAGGATGATGGAGCGTTCTTGGTGCTCCACCCTTAGTTGTCCCATGTTGGAACTCAATTCTCCTAGGGAGATGTTGATTTGCTCCTAATAGTTTTGTGGAGGAAAGTGCATCCCTTGAGCTATCTCAGGGATTTCATGATAAGAGGTGTCTCTTATTTGCTCCATCCTTTTCTTAGTGATGGGCTTGTCCTCATCAATGAAGATGTCTCCTTCTATGTCAACTCCTACTGAATAACAGAGGTGACAAATGAGATGAGAAAAGGCTAACCTTGCCAAGGTAGAGGACTTGTCCGCCACCTTATAGAGTGCTTGGGCTATAACCTCATGAACTTCTACTTCTTCTCCAATCATGATACTATGGATCATGATGGCCCGGTCTAGAGTAACTTCGGACCGGTTGCTAGTGGGAATGATTGAGCGTTGGATAAACTCCAACCATCCCCTAGCCACGGGCTTGAGGTCATGCCTTCTCAATTGAACCGGCTTCCCTCTTGAATCTCTCTTCCATTGGGCGCCCTCTTCACAAATGTCAGTGAGGACTTGGTCCAACCTTTGATCAAAGTTGACCCTTCTAGTGTAAGGGTGTTCATTTCCTTGCATCATGGGCAAGTTGAATGCCAACCTTACATTTTCCGGACTAAAATCTAAGTATTCCCCCGAACCATTGTAAGCCAATTCTTTGGGTCCGGGTTCACACTTTGATCATGGTTCTTGGTGATCCATGCATTGGCATAGAACTCTTGAACCATTAAGATTCCGACTTGTTGAATGGGGTTGGTAAGAACTTCCCAACCTCTTCTTTGAATCTCATGTCAGATCTCCGGATATTCACTCTTCTTGAGTTTGAAAGGGACCTCGGGGATCACCTTCTTCAAGGCCACAACTTCATAGAAGTGGTCTTAATGCACCCTTGAGATGAATCTCTCCATCTCCTATAACTCGGAGGTGGAAGCTTTTGCCTTCCCTTTTCTCTTTCTAGAGGTTTCTCCGGCCTTGGATGCCATAAATGGTTATGGAAAAACAAAAAACAATGCTTTTACCACACCAAACTTAAAAGGTTTGCTCGTCCTCGAGCAAAAGAAGAAAGAAGAGAGTAGAAGAAGAAGAAAATGGAGGAGATGGAGGAGGCTTATGTTTCGGCCAAAGGGGGAGAAGTAGTGTTTAGGTTGTGTGAAAATGAAGGAGTGAATATGAGTTTATATAGGGAGAGGAGAAGGATGGGGTTTGGCTATGGGAGGATGGGTTTGGGAGGGACAGTGGTTTGAATTTGAAATGGTGAGGCAGGTGGGGTTTTATGAAGGATGGATGTGAGTGGTGAAGAGAAAGATGGGATTTGATAGGTGAGGGGTTTTTGGGGAAGAGGTATTGAGGTGATTGGTGAATGGGTGAAGAAGAAAGAGGGTGGTGGGGTTGGTGGGGATTCTGTGGGGCCCACAGATCCTGAGGTGTCAAGGAAAATTCAACCCTGCACCAAGTGGCGTGCAAAAATGCACCCCTTTGCTAATTCTGGCGTTAAACGCCGGGCTGGTGCCCATTTCTGGCGTTTAACGCCAAGTTCTTGCCCTTTTCTGGCGTTTAACGCCAGTCTGGTGCCCTTTTCTGGCGTTAAACGCCCAGAATGGTGCCAGACTGGGCGTTATACGCCCAACTGCTACCCTTACTGGCGTTTGAACGCCAGCAAATTCTCCTCCAGGGTGTGCTGTTTTTCTTTCTGTTTTTCATTCTGTTTTTGCTTTTTCAATTGATTTTGTGACTTCTCATGATCATCAACCTACAGAAAACATAAAATAGCAAAGAAAAATAGATAAAATATAACATTGGGTTACCTCCCAACAAGCGCTTCTTTAATGTCAGTAGCTTGACAGAGGGCTCTCATGGAGCCTCACAGATACTCAGAGCAATGTTGGAACCTCCCAACACCAAACTTAGAGTTTGAATGTGGGGGTTCAACACCAAACTTAGAATTTGGTTGTGGCCTCCCAACACCAAACTTAGAGTTTGACTGTGGGGGCTCTTTTTGGCTCTGTTTTGAGAGAAGCTCTTCATGCTTTCTCTCTATGGTGACAGAGGGATATCCTTGAGCCTTAAACACAAAGGATTTCTCATTCACTTGAATGATCAATTCTCTTCTATCCACATCAATCACAGCCTCTACTGTGGCTAGGAAGGGTCTGCCAAGGATGATGGATTCATCCATGCACTTCTCAGTCTCTAGGACTATGAAATCAGCAGGGATGTAATGGTCTTCAATCTTCACCAGAACATCCTCTACTAGCCCATAAGCTTGTTTTCTTGAATTGTCTGTCATCTCTAGTGAGATTCTTGCAGCTTGTACCTCAAAGATTCCTAGCTTCTCCATTACAAAGAGAGGCATGAGGTTTACACTTGACCCTAAGTCACACAGAGCCTTCTTTAAGGTCATGGTGCCTATGGTACAAGGTATTGAAAACTTCCCAGGATCTTGTCTCTTTTGAGGTAATCTCTGCCTAGACAAGTCATCCAGTTCTTTGGTGAGCAAAGGAGGTTCGTTCTCCCAAGTCTCATTACCAAAGAACTTGTCATTTAGCTTCATGATTGCTCCAAGGTATTTAGCAACTTGCTCTTCAGTGACATACTCATCCTCCTCAGAGGAAGAATACTCATCAGAGCTCATGAATGGCAGAAGTAAATCCATTGGAATCTCTATGGTCTCAGTGTGAGCCTCAGATTCCCATGGTTCCTCATTAGGGAACTCATTGGAGGCAAGTGGACGTCCATTGAGGTCTTCTTCAGTGGCGTTCACTGCCTCTTCCTCCTTTCCAAATTCGGCCATGTTGATGGCCTTGCACTCTCCTTTTGGATTTTCTTCTGTATTGCTTGGAAGAGTACTAGGAGGGAGTTCAGTAATTTTCTTGCTCAGCTGTCCCACTTGTGCCTCCAAATTTCTAATGGAGGACCTTGTTTCAGTCATGAAACTTTGAGTGGTTTTGATCAGATCAGAGACCATGGTTGCTAAGTCAGAGTGGCTCTGCTTAGAACTCTATGTCTGTTGCTGAGAAGATGATGGAAAAGGCTTGCCATTGCTAAACCCGTTTCTTCCACCATTATTATTATTGAAACCTTGTTGAGGTCTCTGTTGATCCTTCCATGAGAAATTTGGATGATTTCTCCATGAAGAATTATAGGTGTTTCCATAGGGTTCTCCCATGTAATTCACCTCTTCCATTGAAGGGTTCTCAGGATCATAAGCTTCTTCTTCAGATGAAGCATCCTTAGTACTGCCTGGTGCATTTTGCAATCCAGACAGACTTTGAGAAATCAAATTGACTTGTTGAGTCAGTATTTTGTTCTGAGCCAATATGGCATTCAGAGTATCAATCTCAAGAACTCCTTTCTTCTGACTTGTCCCATTGTTCACAGGATTCCTTTCAGAAGTGTACATGAATTGGTTATTTGCAACCATTTCGATTAGTTCCTGAGCTTCTGTAGGCGTCTTCTTCAGATGAAGAGATCCTCCAGCAGAGCTATCCAATGACATCTTAGACAGTTCAGACAGACCATCATAGAAAATACCTATGATGCTCCATTCAGAAAGCATGTCAGAAGGACATTTTCTGATCAATTGTTTGTATCTTTCCCAAGCTTCATAGAGGGATTCACCTTCCTTCTGTCTGAAGGTTTGGACTTCCACTCTAAGCTTACTCAATTTTTGAGGTGGAAAGAACTTTGCCAAGAAGGCATTGACTAGCTTTTCCCAAGAGTTCAGGCTTTCTTTAGGTTGTGAGTCCAACCATATCCTAGCTCTGTCTCTTACAGCAAAAGGGAATAGCATAAGTCTGTAGACCTCAGGGTCAACCCCATTAGTCTTGACAGTGTCACAGATTTGTAAGAATTCAGCTAAAAACTGATGAGGATCTTCCAGTGGAAGTCCATGGAACTTGCAATTCTGTTGCATTAGAGAAACTAATTGAGGCTTAAGCTCAAAGTTGTTTGCTCCAATGGCAGGGATAGAGATGTTTCTCCCATAGAAGTCGGGAGTAGGTGCAGTAAAGTCACCCAGCACCTTCCTTGCATTGTTGGCATTGTTGTTGTTTTCGGCTGCCATGGGTTCTTCTTCTTTGAAGATTTCTGTTAGGTCCTCTACAGAGAGTTGTGCCTTAGCTTCTCTTAGCTTTCGCTTCAAGGTCCTTTCAGGTTCAGGATCAGCCTCAACAAGAATGCCTTTGTCTTTGCTCCTGCTCATATGAAAGAGAAGAGAACAAGAAAGTATGGAATCCTCTATGTCACAGTATAGAGATTCCTTGAGGTGTCAGAGGAACAGAAAAATAGAAGAAAGAGGTAGAAGAATTCGAACTTAGTCAGATAGAGTTCGAATTGTGCATTGAGGAGGAGTGGTACTCCATAAATAGAAGGATGTGAGAAGAGGGAAAGAGATTTTCGAAAATTAAGTAAAAGATCTTAAAAACATTTTGAAAAACATTAATTGATTTTCGAAAACCAAAAGTGGAAAAGAAATCAAGTGATTTTTGAAAAAGATTTTGAAATCAGAAATCAAAAAGATATGATTGAAAACTATTTTTAAAAAGATTTGATTAAGAAGATATGATTGAAAAGATATGATTTGAAAAACAATTTAAAAAGATTTGATTTAAAAAATAATGAATTGGCTAACAAGAAAAGATATGATTCAAACATTAAACCTTTCTCAACAGAAAAGGCAACTTACTTGAAATGTTGAATCAAATCATTAATTGATAGCAAGTATTTTTGAAAATGGAAAGAAATTGATTTTGAAAAAGATTTGATTGAAAAGATATGATTTGAAAAAGATTTGATTTTGAAAAACTTTGAAAACTTGAAAAAAAAATTGCATTAAAAACAAAATCTTTCCTCTTGTGCCATCCTGGCGTTAAACGCCCAGAATGGTATCCATTCTGGTGTTTAACGCCCAAAATACTATCCTTTTGGGCGTTAAACGCCCAACCAGGTATTCTGGCTGGCGTTTAAATGCCAGTTTTCCATCTTCACTGGGCGTTTTGAATGCCCAACTTTTTCTGTGTAATTCCTCTGCTGCATGTACTGAATCTTCAGTTCTCTGTATTATTAACTTGAAAATAGAACCAAGATCAAATAAACAATGCATGCAAGACACCAAACTTAAAATAAGACACTGGACTTTAAACAAGAAACATAAAATATTTTTTTGTTTTTATGATTTTGTAATTTTTTTGTGCTTTTTCGGAAATTATATGAAAAAAAGAAAATAAAGGTTTCAGAATTCTTAATTAGAATTCCAGGAATCATTGCAATGCTAGTCTAAGACTCCGGTCCAGGAATTAGACATGGCTTCACAGCCAGCCAAGCTTTCAAAGAAAGCTTCGGTCCAAAACACTAGACATGGCCAATGGCCAGCCAAGCCTCAGCAGATCATTGCTTCAACAGCAAGATTGATGGAAATCAACAAGCTCTTGTGATGATAAGTTGAAACCTCGGTCCAATAAGATTAGACATGGCTTCTCAGCCAGCCAGATTTTAACAGATCATCATGAAACTCTAGAATTCATTCTTAAAGAAATTCTAAAAAAAATACCTAATCTAAGCAACAAGATGAGCCGTCAGTTGTCCAAACTCAACAATCCCCAGCAACGGCGCCAAAAACTTGGTGCACGAAATTGTGATCATCAATGGCGCCATCAACATGGTACGCACAATTGCAATCTCAACTCTTTATCACAACTTCGCACAACTAACCAGCAAGTGTACTGGGTCGTCCAAGTAATAAACCTTACGCGAGTAAGGGTCGATCCCACAGAGATTGTTGGTATGAAGCAAGCTATGGTCACCTTGTAAATCTCAGTTAGGCAGACTCAAATGGGTATAGATGATGAATAAAACATAAAGATAAAGATAGAGATACTTATGCAATTCATTGGTGAGAATTTCAGATAAGCGAATGGAGATGCTTTGTCCCTTCCGTCTCTCTGCTTTCCTACTGTCTTCATCCAATCCTTCTTACTCTTTTCTATGGCAAGCTATATGCAAGGGTTTCACCGTTGTCAGTGGCTACCTCCCATCCTCTCAGTGGAAATGTTCAACGCACCCTGTCACGGCACGGCTATCCAGTTGTCGGTTCTCGATCATGTCGGAATAGAATCCAGTGATTCTTTTGCGTCTGTCACTAACGCCCCACAATCGCGAGTTTGAAGCTCGTCACAGTCATTCAATCATTGTATCCTACTCAGAATACCACATACAAGGTTTAGACCTTTCGGATTCTCTTGAATGCCGCCATCAGTTCTAGCTTATACCACGAAGGCTCTGATCTCACTGAATGGATGGCTCGGTTGTCAGGCGAGCACTCGTTTGTCAGGTGAGCAACAACCATGCGTCGTGTATCAGGAATCCAAGAGATATCCACCCAATCTAAGGTAGAACGGAGGTGGTTGTCAGTCACACGTTCATAGGTGAGAATGATGATGAGTGTCACAGATCATCACATTCATCAAGTTGAAGAACAAGTGATATCTTGGAACAAGAACAAGCTGATTGAATAGAAGAACAATAGTAATTACATTAATACTCGATGTACAGTAGAGCTCCACACCTTAATCTATGGTGTGTAGAAACTCCACCGTTGAAAATACATAAGAACAAGAGTGATCATTGGCTTCGGTCCCAAAGAGGGAACCAGAAGAACCAAGATCTGATCTAAGAACTAGATGTCCAAAGATGAAAATACAAATAGCAAAAGGTCCTATATATATAGAACTAGTAGCCTAGGGTTTACAGAAATGAGTAAATGACATAAAAATCCACTTCCGGGCCCACTTGGTGTGTGCTTGGGCTGAGCAATGAAGCATTTTCGTGTAGAGACTCTTCTTGGAGTTAAACGCCAGCTTTTGTGCCAGTTTAGGCGTTTAACTCCCACTTTGGTGCCAGTTCCGGCGTTTAACGCTGGGAATTCTGAAGGTGACTTTGAATGCCGGTTTGGGCCATCAAATCTTGGGCAAAGTATGGACTATCATATATTGCTGGAAAGCCCAGAATGTCTACTTTCCAACGCCGTTGAGAGCGAGCCAATTGGGCTTCTGTAGCTCCAGAAAATCCACTTCGAGTGCAGGGAGGTCAGAATCCAACAGCATCTGCAGTCCTTTTCAGTCTCTGAATCAGATTTTTGCTCAGGTCCCTCAATTTCAGCCAGAAAATACCTGAAATCACAGAAAAATACACAAACTCATATTAAAGTCCAGAAAAGTGAATTTTAACTAAAAACTAATAAAAATATACTAAAAACTAACTAAATCCTACTAGAAACATACCAAAAATAATGCCAAAAAGCGTACAAATTATCCGCTCATCAGCTGCCTACCCCAAGCGGGAAGTTCTCTACCAAGTCAGCCTATGAGACATACTTTAATGGAGGTGGAGAAACTAACTATATTCACAAACAGGTATGGAAGATTAAAATTCCTCAGAGACTAAAATCTTTCAGCTGGCTCTTAAGTCATGAAGCTCTCCTAACAAATTCTAATAGAAGGAGAAGAGAGCTTACAGATGACGATAGTTGTCCGGGGTGCAATGAGGAGGAGAAAACCATGCTCCATGTTTTGCGGGATTGTCCTTACGCTCGCAATACCTGGACCAGCATGGTAAATAGAGCCAATCAAACTAGATTCTTTAATCAGCCTTACCAAGAATGGTTAAAAAATAACTTGTTCAATGGCTCTCACCACCAAAATGGTCAGTCTTGGACCATTATTTTTGTAACCATGTGTAACACCCTTTGGAGGTGTAAGAATGGTTTAATTTTCAACAACCTAAATATGTAGTACAACAAGGATCCGTTCTTAGTGAATAGACTTGTAGAAAACTACAATTCAATATTTTTGTAAACTCCGGTTAAATTAGTAGATAATTATTCAATAAATTAGTTTTTAATAAGAAAAATTAGAAATGCAGATATTATATCAAATTAGGATAGAGCTCATCGAAACGAGAATTTTGTCACCAATAAAAAATCGGTCTAAGATTGGACCGAACAGGACGAACCGGTTGAACCGGGCCCAAACTGGGCTGTGGGCCCAACCGGATCAGCCATTTAAGTAAAAGCCACATTCTTCTTCTCCTCATTTTGGCAGCATGAAAGGGCAACAGAGGAGAGGAAAGAAAGAACGTCAAACCCTCACGTTAACTTCTGTACTCCGTAACTTCTCTGTCCAAGCTCCAATCGCCGCATCATTTGCTGTCACGCATTCACCGCGTCGAGCTCTATGTTTTTACCGGAACAATTTCATAGGTAACTTGCTATTTCACCTCAGTCTCTTATGTCCCCCAATTTTTGAATTTTGAGTGGAAAGATTGAATTTCTTTGGTTTCTGATGTTTTAGGATCTAATTAGCTTGAGAAAAATATTCACTCTTGCTTATGTGAAGCTTGGGTAAGGTGAGGATACGATAATTCTATTTTAATTTCATTGAATTTGAGCTTTG
Organism: Arachis stenosperma; assembly: GCF_014773155.1. NCBI lineage: Eukaryota > Viridiplantae > Streptophyta > Magnoliopsida > Fabales > Fabaceae > Arachis > Arachis stenosperma. The sequence goes on from NC_080378.1 coordinate 95,312,436, forward strand.
AGTATTAAATTGGATATATATGTGTTATAAATGTGTATTAGGTTGTGAATAAATAATTGGAGCTTGAAATTGTGAATACTGGAACTCGAAAGAAGCTGATTAGTTAAGGTTTTGAGGGCTGTGTTCTTTAGGAAAATTGTCTTGGAATAATACTTGGGAATCGGCTAAGGTATGGTTTAGGTTTCTTGCATTTAATATATAATATTCTGTGAAAACTTAGGCTAGATGACCATAGGATAAGTTGGATTGCATGTGTATATTTACTACTTAGTATCCTGTTGATGAACATGGTTGGTTTGGTGCTTGTTGATTAACTGGTGATTTGGTGAATTATTGATTTGAGGTATAACTATTGTGGAGGTTGTTGTGATAATGAGATATTTTGTGTTAAAAGCCTAGGATTTGTAAACTATGATTCTTAGTTAAATTTTGGTTGTTGGATTTAAATATTGTATGAGTATAATTGTTGATCTGAGGTAGATTTATTGTGGCGATTGTTATGATGATGTGGAAGGGTATGTTGAATTGAAAAGAGTATAGGTTTGGACCCGAAAAGGGTGGCAAAGTCCGAGTTTTGAGGAGATGTTGGCAAAATTTTATAAAAATTAGAGATTTTGTTTACATGATTATTTAAAAAGATTTAGATTCAAAGGTTATATTGTTTGCTTTTGAGTTATTAAGAAAATGAGTATGTTTTAAGTTTGATTCATTTAGAAAAGAATGAATTATATTTTGAAAAGGAACTATTGATGGACGGAATGGGAGGTGTGACAATGAAGGATAAAGATTGAATATGATTGATGTATGATAATGAATGAGATGCGATTGAGAATGATGTGGTTGTTGATGAATTATGATTGAATTATTTATATGGCTTATGAATTTGAATGATTTGAGATACGAGATTCCCTAGATTAAGTGCCGTGGCTTGCCACCACGTGTACCAGGTTGAAAACTCGATACTCTATTGACCCTACGATGTAAGTGTGACCGGGCACTATATAAATTCCCGGGAATGTTACCCCCATTGAGAAATATTGATTATTTGAGAAAAAGCTATGCATAGACTCTTGGGGATGCACGTCGGGGGACAATCTAGGTACAATTCAGACTTGTCAAGTTGGCTGGATAACTGACAGATGAGCCTCATCAGCCATAGGACAGGCATGCATCATATGCATATTACTTGAACTACTTACTTGTGCTTTAATTGGGTGTGCCTATATGTACTTGCCATGTTAAATGTGTATTTGTTACCTGCAGTAACTGTAACCTTCTTGTGCTTGCCTTTATCTGTCTATTTGTCTATGAAAATGCATGATGGAGTTGGAGGTATGGAGGAATGGCAGTATAGGACTTATATTTAAGGTTAAGTTAAGTTAGGTTTAAATATTCTTAGAAAACCACCTTTTATGGTTTCTGCTAATACTTTAAGCTCTATAATCTGAGTGTCGGCGTTCTAGGATTGCCTCTGGTATTCCCAGGACCTTATATATTATGTCTGTGGCACCTTTACCGTACTGAGAACCTCCGGTTCTCATTCCATACTATGTTGTTGTTTCTCAGATGCAAGTCGAGAGGCATCTCATTAGGCGTCTGTACTCTTGAAGTGTAGTGGTTACTGGATTATTTTATTATGCTATGGTCTATATATGTGTGTGTGTGTGTGTGTGTACTTGGCTTTCTCTCCGCATAACTTGTTATTTTTTATCCTCTTAGAGGTTTATGGAGAGGCAGGATTATGTATATGTACTTTTGGGTTTTGGATATGTATGTATATATATGTAATATTCTCCGGCCAGTCTTAACTTCGCGGGCTGAGTTAGGAGCTTGTTATTTTGTATCTTTGGCACTCTATTCCTACTTCTGTTATCTTATGTTTAATAGTTATGGTTTTCTTAGCACGCAAGTAAACTCGTTTCTCGAGTGTTGTGCTTTTATTTTGCGATCTTTATTTCCTTTATTCTTCAAGGCTCCTAGCATATTATAATTCTTCTACTATTATATATATACATTTTATTTTAGAGGTCGTAATTCCACACCACCTTTGTTTTACGACTTAATCGTAAAGCTCTGCGTGGTAGGGTGTTACATTTTCAATTGTTGAAAGGAATAGCAGGGTTCTGAGACATACCAGAGACGAGCAAGTGGGTTGGGAACCACCAGAGGAGAATTGGGTGAAGCTCAATGTCGACGGCTCGGTCTTTCAACCGGGTAGTCAAGGTTCTTGCGGCGGTATCTTGAGGAACTCTGAAGGTGACTACATCGCAGGGTTTAGCATGAACATTGGACGGTGTAGCATCACGACGGCAGAACTTTGGGCCATATATGTTAGAGTTAAGCTTGCTGTGGATTTGGGTATCACCAATCTGATGGTATAATCAAACTCCATGTGTGCTGTAAACCTTATCAGAAAGCCCTCAATTTATCTCCATGCTAGCTCTTCACTTATTAGTTCAATTAAGGAGATTATCACAAGGTTGAACAAATGGAGAATTAAGCATATCTTCAGAGAAAAGAATTTTTGTGCAGATATTCTTGCGAAGATGGGTCATGAGAAAGAGCTAGGAATAACGAGATATGTTCATCCTCCTCCCTGGTTGAAATATCATCTCTTGGCTAACATTAAAAGAATGAAGTTCACGAGGATAGTGGCTGTTTAGTGCTTTTTTGTTTCTTTAGGCCTTTGGCCTCCTTCTTATATAAAAAAAAGTTACTATTGATTTAAATATATTAGAAAAAAATTAGATATCAAAGGTACATTTAAAAAGGAGATTAACATTGAGAGACGGAATTAGAAAATTAAATTAAATTTTTATATTATATTTGATGTTAAAATGTATAGAATTGAGTTATGTTTCACTATCTTGTTGAATTTAAATAAAAATAAAAATTTAAATAAGTTAAATTACTAAAATACTTTTATTAATTAAAAAATTAAAATATAACCTACCCAGTCATTTTTCTAGTCTTTTTTTCTTTCTCCTTTTCTCTCTCATTTCTGTCTTTCTCTTTCTCCAACGAACTAACAGCGACGGTTTTCGCCAACATTGATGACAACACCCACTACTATCGTGTCTCTCGTAATGTTTGTTGCATCTTGTTTAGAAGCACTTAGTCGTGTCACTGATGGTCCATCATGCTACCTCTGTTTCATGTGCTCACCCAACCGCTTCAGTTCCAATTCTGCGTCACTTTGTTCAAGTTCCTGATCTGTGTTCCCTCCTCTTGAGTAGCTCTAAAAACTGAAGATCTTCGCCAGAGAACCTAAGCCCTACTCTGACATCGTCTCCTCCATTCCTTGTTTGACAACGGCGGTAACTCCTTTTTCTGTTATCACCATTTCCTCTTCCTTTCTTCCTCATTTTTGTCTTCCTTTGTTTTGTCTTCTACCCCACTATTCTTCTATTTTCTATTATGATTTTGAAATTCTCATGTTATGAGATTGTTAAATCTTATTTTAACATATGTTTATGAGATTGTTGTTGTTTTGGTATTATTATTGATGATAGTGGTGGAATTCGGCGATGGCAAATGTCGGGTGAGGTTGGAGGTGAGAAGTGATGGCTAGAAAGTGTTAACAGTGGAGAGATTGTGAAGGATATACTTGGAATATGAAATATGAAATATGAAATTTTGAATGAGGACATTTTAAAAAAGAAATATTAATAAAATTTTAGTCTCTGTCTCCAAAAATTTCAATTCCTATGTTCTTATTTTTTGGAGGTACTGAAGGGAGTGAAATTTTGTATCCCAAAACTGAAATTTTAGTTCTAATTTTTAACCACCAAACATGATACTAACTCTCATTCCTTTAATTTCAGTCTCAATACCTCAAAACAAACACAACCTAAAATTTTTCAATAGTAAAAATAGTGTATTGACAATTTGATATGAAAGATGACTCACTTTTAAATATTTATTAATAAATTCTAATTTAATAAATTGTATGTATACTTCTCAAAAGGATTATGTATTTGGTATCTTTGTTGGTTATGGTGATTAGTAGCGACAAATCAATAATAATGTGACAGGTGTTGGTTTGACTCTTAACATGGAACACATTTGACTAGTTTACACAAATAGTAAATGTTTTAAATAGGTGATAATTATTGGATGTGGATAATTTAAATTTTTTTGTCAGGTTATTAAAAAATTTAAATAAAACAAATCCAGATTATAGAAAAAAATTAATTTATCTATAAAAGAGAAAATGAGATCATATGAAAAATGTAATCCATTCTTTTCTTTATTTGAGCTATTGGTCATTTGCTGAAAATTCTGGATTTAATACTGATATTTTAACAACAAATTCAATAAATCTAAGCATAGTACTTGGTGTATTTTTTTAAAAAAAGAGTGTGTATGAGTTGTTTATTTCAAGAATAGGTTGGATCTAACTAACGTCTTTTTTTCTTTATATATATAAATAGAAAAAAGTGTATGATCCCACAAATTGCGAATTTTTTATTTCATTATTGGTGAGAAGATGGAATTTTACTTGGAAATGTCTATAAACGGTGTTTAACAGGAAATTGGGGGCGCCATTCTGATGGAACAAGAATTCGCCCCTCTTGTATTGTTTCTGACAATCCGCCCCCCATGAAATGTTTGCATGGTCGACACGTGACAATATGCCCTCTTTGTATTGTGTTTTTGTATTTTAAAAAAACAATCTGCCTAAAGCAATTTGCCTCCTGCGGATTGCTAGCCCTCAGAACCTTGCAAAACATCACAACATCCAATAACAAAGCATTACACCAACAATTACTCAATATCCAAAAAAATGAGCCATGAATTGTTTCTAGAAAAAAAACTAATTTTAACAAATTAAAAAAAAAAATTTAAGAACCATAGCATTTCGTGATTCATTGTTAAATCTATTTTGATTCTCTATAAACCAACAATTTATGACTATTACCATGATTAAAGCAAAGCTAGGCATAAACAATTTTAAATCTAGACGCAGTATAGTATCTGTTCTACCACCATGTTACTATAAAAATATGGTTTAAAAAAAAGAAAGCTGTAATTTTTTTCGATCTAAAACACTCTTATCGATAAAATATCTTGAATTCCCTTATGGAAATTAAAAAAATGAAAAAAAGTGAATCTTTTTCTTTTTTCTATCTTTTTTATACAATTTATATAATGCAAAATCGATGGCCTATGTATAAAATAATAAGAATTCTTAGAATTTGAAAAAAAAACTTTGCTTACAAATATTTGTTTAATCAAAAAATTTTTTCAAAAATTTTGGTCTTGTATTAGTTATTAATTTTAATATCTTTCAAATAAATATTTGAATACAAATAAAAAAGAAGAGAGGATAGGCTCATTGGAAGAATTGTCCTTATAAATAATTGAGTGTGAAAAATAAATAATTTGAAAGATTCATGTTTGGTTTGAAAAGATATCATAGACATGGGTTGGATATTTCCTAATTCTAGGCATTACATCACAAATTCATCCACACTACAAATTCAAACACTTAATATTTAAAGGTTTTTATCTAGTACTTAGCTTTCGTCAAATTTCGAACTCAAATACAACATATTAAGAGACACCATGATTTATCACTTCAACTAAAACCTCAGTTGCAATGTGGGTAATTAGTTTAAACATGTTATGAATATTTAATTGTTTGAGAGTGATAGGTCTAACAAAAATAACAACAAAAAGCAAATTAACCATAGTCAAAACAAAACCCTAAACCTATTTTGACAAAAAAAAAGACATTCTTCTTCAACCTCTCGTACTACAACTTTAGTCCTCCAACCATGATTACCTGCATCAATTTTTTTTATACCTTTGATACTCAGAAAAATCGAAAAAATTCAAACACGGTGGTACTACAACACAAGGCACTATAACACCCTTCATTGACGGACTAGAGCCACCTTTTTTTACTTCGTCATCGATTAACACGCAATTAAGTTCATAATCACCTTCCACCTTTGATCATAGCTACGGCGAATAAGCCCACAAAAATTGAAACCTAACCAATGTGGCATTCCGCCACTTTGTGTTAATTTTTTCCAACGATGTCCGTCGCGTGCATCTCATCCATTTCTGGCGGCCACCGACCATGCCATTTTTCACAGAAAGACATCCTACCAAATGACATCAATATCCCTTAGAACATCACTTAATTACAATACTATTTTTGTAGTAAATGAAAAACCTTTCCGTGATTAGTCACTTAATACATGGCTTAAGGACACTAATGAAAACTCCATATGTCTGCTATCCATTTATTATTGGATAGATAGCCACCATTAGCCACAAAGATTGCAGCCACCAGAGATATGACCTATATATTTATATTTTTATAGATTTAAAAAGTTGGAGAATGTGAAAACATTTAAGAGGTAGTATATTTTTAAAATTAGATTGCATTTATATCAAAATTACAACTCAGTGTACTAATATTTAGTTTTATTATTAATTAACTATTGATGCTAAATTCTATTTATGATGAAACTTTTTTTTCTATTTATCTTTATTATAGTCATTTTAAATTTTAAAAATTATTTTAATAAATACTAAATATAAAATTCTAAACTTTAATACTAAATTTTAAATATAAATTATTGATATAAAATATAATAAATAGAAAGCTAAGATTTGTTTAACCATCGTGGATCTATCCTCTATTTAAGGGTTTGTTGTTAGCCAATATGTTGCTGCATGCATAAGGCACGATTCAAACTTCCAATACTTGTTTAAATAAATAAGTGGACTAACCACTCAACCAATCTAAATTGGTTACAATACTTCTTACTTAATAAAAAATGTTTAAGGATAAGCAACTAAAATATAGATACTATAATTTGGGTATGTCCAAAACGAGCATAATAACTTTGTGCGCATTAGATGTACCACATTTGTATAAACCATCGGATCTCATTAAATGAAAATCAAAGACTAATATAAAAAAAAAGAGTATTAATAGACTCTAATAAATACAGAATATCCTAGTATAAAATAAATATTTTTTAATATACAATACTTTAAATGATAACATAATCTTTATTTGTAAATAAATAAATATAAAACACATAAATACAAAAATATGAGTATTTTTTATTCATTAAAATTAATTATTATGCAATGAAATTTTTATAATATTAAAAAAATTATATTAAAATATTTTAAACTCCAACATAAAAATATAAAATAATTAAATTTTATTTTAATTACTCAATAAATAATTAGATTATTATATTCAAAACTTATTAACTAACTATTTTTATTAAAAATATTATTATATAACCTAAATTTTTCTTAAAATATTTGTGAAATTTAAAATATTCAGAATTTTGTTAAAAATTACTTGTTTATCCTTTTGCACTTCTTTTCCTTTCTTTCAACACTACAATTTCAACCAATCATCAATTAGTATTGGCTGCCTACACCATGCATTGCTTCAGTAATTCTAAGTTCTAAATTTTAATTAAATTCTAAATTTGAACTCTAAATAAAAATTCGAACCCTAAATTTTTTATTCTAAATTTTTAAATTTTAAATCTTAAATTCTATACCTTAACTTGATTTTATTTTATTTTATTTTTAACTTTTTTTACTTTTGAATATTTTTATTATTTTTAATTTAAATTTTTTTAATATTTAATTATTGTTAGTTAATTTATTGACCGAAACAGTGTTGGATCCCAAAACCTTTTTCACTACAAATATTAGTTTCTATAGTTGCATTAGCCACCACACTATAGCACTATTCATACATAAAGATGATTTTTTCTTAACGGTGATTAATATATAGGAAAAATCAACAAATAAAACAAATTTACAAAAATAAACTTTCTATGAAACCTATGTTATACATATTAAATAAAGTCAAAAAATTTAATTTCACAAATATTTTGAAAATTTTTTTATTATATAATAAAATTTTTAACAAAAGTAGTTAGTTAGCAAATTTTAAAGATAATAATCTAATTATTTGTTAAAAATATAAAATAAAATTTAATTATTTTATATTTTTATATTAGGGTTTAAAATATTATTTTAGTATAATTTTTAATATTATAAAAATATTATTGCATAATATTTAACTTCAATGAATAAAAATACTTATATTTTTGTATTAATATATTTCATATTTATTTATTTAAAAATAAAAAATTATGTTATTATTTAAAGGGCAAGTTACTCAAATAAAATGGTTACAAATCTATATTACCAGGTTACAATTTTCTCAAACTAAAGACGCAATTGCACTTTTACACATCTATATAAACCACTACTGGTACTAGCAGTTTCTGAATCATAATGGTAGTCGTGGTTTACGTTCAAAATGGTGCATGCAGAAAAAAATGAATATTGTCTATTTAAATGGACAATACTTACTGATATAGTTTACTCATATAGCATGTTTGGTATTACTTTTTAAGTTTTAAAAGTTTTATAATTTAAATTATATTTATTTATATTTTAGTGCGGATTGAATAGAAATTTTGACGATCCAATTCACATTGACGCTCTATTTGCATCTAATACAATTTTTATATATTTAATAAATCATCTTTTTACCTTAAATTGTCAAAGACAGTATTTTAATTTATGTTCCATTAATTGGATCTCTAAATATCTCCACTTTTTTTCAATTGGCTTGCACTTGTATATACAGAAAAATCAGCTTCACGTAAATTGTTAGAGTCTCCCATAGATTACGCATACCAATATTTTTCCATAAACCGCTACTGCCTACAGTGGTTTATGCATGGCCTCAATTCTTCAGAAACTGCTGCTGCCTATAGCGGTCTCTAAATGCACCATTTTGAACGTAAACCGCGGCTACCAATAGTGGTTTATGTTGATCTAGAAACTACTGGTACCAGTAGCGGCTTACATAGATGTGTAAACATTGCAATTGGATCTTCAGTTTGAGAAAGTTGCAATATGGTAATATAGATTTGTAACCATTTTATTTGAGTCACTTGCACTCATTTAAAGTATTGTATATTAAAAGATATTTATTCACTACAATAGAAGTGGCATATAGCGGTGATTGATATTTCAGATCACCGCGGTTTTCTGACTGCTGCTAAACATATAGCAACGGTTGATTGACCGCTGAAACATACGGCGTTGGTAAATCTTTAGCGGTGGTTTTATTGACCGCTGGAATAATCACTACTAAATGGGATTTAGCGGTGAAAAATGTTCTGCAGCAGTTAACGACTGCTGTTGTTTACCAAAATTGACTTAAGACCCTTCTCACAGCGGTTAGATAACTGCCGCTCTTTACTGTAATTAAAAATAGTAGATTTTGCAGCGTTCAATAGTAACGCCGCTAAACTTCGTATTTTTTATTTCCATTTAAATAGTTTATTTGAATTTTCATTTCATATCACAATCAACATTTAAAAAATCTTTTAATTTGAAGATGTTACGTATTAATTTAACTAATTATATTTTCAATTACAGTGAAAAAAAAATTATTCATGTAAACCACAATGCTAGAATAATCCAAATTATACATATAAATCACAAAATAAGATAGTTAATAGCAATTTGTCCTCAAAGTGCAGTGTTCATAAAGGAAACAAAAAAATTGTTAAAAAGATTTCTATTTTGTTGCACTCTCCAAAGACCTCATTTGTGCATCAACTTCAGGTGGCAAAGTGTCTCTTTACTGTTGGATTATTTATCTTAACAGATTCTCCATTGTCTGTCTCTTTGCCTTCTCATCTGTTATCCTTGTCTTTAGTTCTACTGTCGCTGCCTTCAATTCTGTAATCTCCCCAATTTGCACTCTAGAGTTCGATTGTTGTGTAGTATTACGAATAATTTCAGTTGGACATGGTCCAAAACCTAACTTTCAAACTCGTCCTGAATGCTCCTTTTCAAGGACTCACACAAGCGAATCACTATGTGAAATCTCCTTCGAGGAACCATCTTGACTCTCGATATTCGCAATCACTTCCTACAAACATAGCAGAGTTGGGTTATTGTAATTTTAATGTTAGCAATATGAATAGAGCAAGAGATGTAAATAATTATTAACCAATACTTACTCCAGCAACACGCGCATCATCATTTATGTATGAGCCATCTTTTTTTTATGAGCCATAACCTATATCTCTCCTCTACCAATGCACCTTTGATGTAGTTTCTCCTATAATCACATTAAATATTTACACAATCATACATGTAACAAATGAATATCACAAAACACGAAAAAATATATGAAAAATAAAAGACACATAATTACGTCTTCATCCTTTTGCTTTACCAATGTCTTCGAACCCCCCAATATGTGTATAAAGTTGCTTTGACTAATATAGAGCATTTTGCCTACACTTATCCTATAAATAAAGACACAAATATAATTAGTCATGTAATGAATTTTAGAACGTAATGACTCCTTAATAGTGCCTCGGTCTTTTTTTAAGGGTTAGAAACATATTGGACTGGTATTTTAGGTTTTTAATTCTATCACTTTTAATGAATCATTTTATTCAAGTATTTAAAATGTTTAAAAATTACAACACTAAATGGAGTACCAATTCAATGTTAATTACCTTTGTAGAATCCTTCAAACAATATTGAAGGAACCATTTCCACTGCTGTGCATTTATTCCTGTAGTTTACGCTTAGCATTTTCTTCTAAACTCTTTCTCTTGTCATAAAACTTGTGAAATAAGTTGTTTCTTGCCTCCTTCTAGATTTTTTCTATCCTTTGAATCATTACTCACCTTTTTTTTGCCGTTGTCATCCTCCTCATACCGAAAGGTCCGCTAAAAATTTGAGACATAATGTGATGCATGTCAATAAAAGGAAAAATAAGGACATATAGATCATATTTTAAATAACATAATAAGCTATGAGAATTAACATTATACATTAACTGTGTTGTATGCATGTTCCTTGAGAGCAATGTCCATTGTCTTCCAACTCTCTTCATTAATCGAAAAATGTTGAAAGTCAGCACCCAAACTCCCTAGAACCCCACTTAATAATCCAGCTACCTGACTGATCGGTTGCAACTTTGTATTAAACTCTAGAATAATCTGTCTACCAAGAGGAAGTACTATAGCCTCATTGACGCTCAAGTTCATCCTTTTTGTGACGCCATCGTCTAAGAAATAAATTACAATATTTAGTTGCATTATCATTGCCTAAAAATTAAACAGAATACTAAAGTCATCCAATTATAAATAAATAATCAAGACTGCAGAAAAAATTTTTATCGACAATAGAAACAGTCCAATAATCCGTATCCTTGGGACCAATGGGATTGTTACGGCCTACAGCTTCTTCTTCGGCATATAAGTTGTCAACGTGATCATCCCATGACTCAACCTCATCAGCCTCGGGATCATAATCTTCATCCTCCAAAGATATTTGGGCAACCTCAGCAACATGTTCATCCTCTGTGCGTCATGCAGAAGCTTCACCGACATCATTCTGAGTTGATGGAGTTAATCGTGTTTCAATACGCGGTGAACGAAATGATCTATTTTTTCCCGATGCCTGAGCATTAACATGCTGAGTTTTGTCAGCAGTGGCAGCATCATGGATACAATTGTACTGCGGTCTCCTAAGCATATTTTCAAATCCTCACACAAACTAGAGTCATTATACACTTATTAAATAGTCGAATCTACAGAAATACCAATAACAAAAAGGAATAATTTTAAAATTTCAATATAACTAAAAAAATGATTAGCCTAAACCAAAAATCACATCTATCATGAAAAGAATGCAATCAAATTATTAAGATTACATGGCAAATTTAATGAATACTTGAAAGTAAATACACATCACCAATTCATATTTCAATGCGGCCTTTTTTAGAAAAGAGTAAACAATATCTTTTAAATCAGGTTATGGCTAACATTTACAACATACTCACAAATTAAAAATAATTCAGATAAAAACAACTTGGTGCTATTAAAAACAGATTTTCTATATGTTACTCCCAACTACAACGATTAACAAGTTTACTAATCACTCAATAAAACATACTTAAAGTCCATCAAACTTGATTAAGGTTTTAACAAAGTTATAGTTAAAAATTAAGGATAATAACATATCACATCACAATTTTCATGAACATATTTTGAGAAAAATAACTAAGGTCTTCCTTGAACTTGTTGAAAAAGCTTGTATTCTAGGTATTTACTATTCATAAATGAGTCTTAAATAAAATAAAGGGAAAAGCTCTACATCCATGTAAAAATTACATGGATGGTATCCATTTAACTTTCACTCCACGCCCCACGCCCCCGTTTGTTTTACACGCGCCACTTATAACCTATATAACGAATCCTTATTTTGCTTTATCAACGTTTCTCAACCTAAACCTTCTCATACAACGTAAACCTCTTTCGCGTTCTTCTTCTTCTTCTTCTTCTTCTTCTTCTTTAACCTAATTAAATTTGTTGTTCTTCTCTTTCATATTTTTCTTCTCTGCATTATGGATCTGGATTGATTCAACACAATTAGCTTCATCGTTCATCTTCTTCTTCTTCGTTTTCTTCTTCGATCTACACTTTCGAATTGAAACAATAAATGAATCAACTTCAAATCAGTTAAATGACTGCGATTTGGATAATTCTTTTGAAACACATCAATTTGATGAGGTTTGGATTATTGAATTTTGAATCGAATTCAATGAAATGAAATTGCAAATTTTATTTGAAGTGAATTGAATGGACTGAGGTGATCTACCTTTGAATTGAATTCAATTGAATTGATAATATGTAACTATGAGTAATTGTGAGTGTCAGTAACTGTGAGTAACTCTGAGTAAATTTGAGTAACTTTTCGGTTCGGTAAGTACTAAAGAGGTGGTTCATCACATTCATGTTTTCGGTTTGGTACGCAGAAAGGAGTCTAATAAAAATTAAACCAATATGTTCTGTTTTCTTCCCTAAGCACTATATAACTGTTTCACCATAATTAAGATTTTGGTTCACCATAATTAAGACTTCGGTTCACCATGCAGACTAGCTGTGTTGTGGATGAAAAATTTGTCCCAAAGGTGGGAATAATTTTCAAGACACTAGAAAAAGCTAGAAAGTTCTACAACACGACTCGGGACGGAGACAAGATTAAGAATAAACTAATTGTATGCTCTAGAGAGGGGAGGTAGAAATCAAATATATCTCCAACTTTGAAGACAAACCCCTCAGCTGGGTTAAATTGTCCGGCTAGAATTTACATGCACATAATGAAGGATGTTGGTCTTTGGACAATTTCCAAAGTTGTTTTGAATCGCTCACATCCTTGTTGTCCAGACCAGGCTGAGATGCTCAAACAACACAGGGAGCTTAGCATGTTCGTGCGTCACACCATTGAAACTGATGAGCGGATAATTTATACGCTTTTTGGCACTGTTTTTAGTATGTTTTTAGTACATTTTAGTTAGTTTTTAGTATGTTTTTATGAGTTTTTATTTAAAATTTACTTTTCTGGGCTTTACTATGAGTTTGTGTATTTTTTTGTGATTTCAGATAATTTCTGGCTGAAATTGAGGGACCTGAGCAAAAATCTGATTCAGAGGCTGAAAAAGGACTGCAGATGCTGTTGGATTCTGACCTCCCTGCACTCGAAGTGGATTTTCTGGAGCTACAGAAGCCCAATTGGTGCGCTCTCAATTGCATTGAAAAGTAGATATCTTGGGCTTTCCAGCAATGTATAATAGTTCATACTTTTCCCGAAATTTGATGGCCCAAATCGGAGTTTCAAATCAGCTTCAGAATTCCCAGCGTTTAACGCCGGAACTGGCACAAAAGTTGGAGTTAAACGCCCAAACTGGCACAAAAGCTGGCGTTTAACTCCAGGAAAAGTCTCTACATATGAAAGCTTCAATGCTCAGCCCAAGCACACACCAAGTGGACCCCAGAAGTGGATTTTTACGTCATTTACTCATTTCTGTATATCCTAGGTTACTAGTTCACTATAAATAGGATCTTTTGACATTGTATCTTCACCTCATGACACTTTACACGTTTCATATTGTACCTTCTAAGGCATGAGTCTCTAAACCCCATGGTTGGGGGTGAGGAGCTCTGCTGTGTCTTGATGGATTAATGCAATTACTACTGTTTTTCATTCAAACACGCTTGTTTCCATTCTAAGATATCACTTGCTCCTCAACATGATGAATGTGATGATCCGTGACACTCATCATCATTCTCACCTATGAACGTGTGCCTGACAACCACCTCCGTTCTACTTTAGATTAAGTGGATATCTCTTGGATTCTTTAGCCAGAATCTTCGTGGTATAAGCTAGAATATATTGGCGGCCATTCTTGAGGATCCGGAAGGTCTAAACATTGTCTGTGGTATTCTGAGTAGGATTCAGGGATTGAATGACTGTGACGAGCTTCAAACTCGCGATTGTGGGGCGTTAGTGACAGACGCAAAAGAATCACTAGATTCTATTTCGACATGATCGAGAACCGACAGATGAATAGCCGTGCTGTGACAGAGCGCATTGAACATTTTCACTGAGAGGATGGGAGGTAGCCATTGACAATGGTGAAACCCTACATACAGCTTGCCATGGAAGGAGCCTTGCGTGTATGAAGAAGAAGACAGTAGGAAAGTAGAGATTCAGAAGATAGAGCATCTCCAAAACCTCAACCTGTTCTCCATTACTGCAAAACAAGTATTTATTTCATGTTCTTCTACTTTTCACAATTAAACCTGAGAATTATTGATATCCTGACTAAGAGTTACAAGATAACCATAGCTTGCTTCAAGCCGATAATCTCCGTGGGATCGACCCTTACTCACGTAAGGTATTACTTGGACGACCCAGTGCACTTGCTGGTTAGTTGTGCGAAATTGCAAAAGTGTGATTGCAATTTCGTGCACCAAGTTTTTGGCGCCGTTGCCGGGGATTGTTCGAGTTTGGACAACTGACGGTTTATCTTGTTGCTTAGATTAGGAATATTTTATTTTTGTTGGTTTAGAGTCTTTTATTTGAGTCTAGTTTCATATTTTAAGTTTGGTGTCAATTGCATGCTTTTACTTTCTCTTAATTTTTCGAATTTGCATAGTCTTAGTTGTTTCTTTACCTTTAAAAATTCTAAGTTTGGTGTCTTCTTTGTGTTTTCCTTTAAAATTTTCGAAAATTTGTGCTTGGTTTTCTAAAAATTTTAAGTTTGGTATCATTTTGTTGTTTTTCTCTTTCCTCATTTCAAAAAAATCAAATCTCTTTCAAAATAATTTTCAATCATATCTTTTTAATTGCTAATTCCAAAATCTTTTTAATTAACTAATTAATTTAGTTTTCAATTTGCTTTGATTTTATTCTCTTTTGGTTTTCGAATTTTTATTTTATTTTCTATTTATTTTATTTTATTATTTTCGGTTACTTTTAATAAAAATTAAAAAAATAATAATAATAAAATAAAAATAATATCCACATCATTTCCCGTTCTCCATCATGGACCTAAGTGGAATTGAGCAGTCCAGAAGGACTCTGGGGTCATATGCTAACCCCATTACAGCTGCATATGAGAGTAGCATCTGTATACCCCCCATTAAAGCAAGCAGCTTTGAGCTAAATCCTCAACTCATTATCATGGTGCAGCAAAATTGCCAGTATTCCGGTCTTCCACAGGAAGAACCTACTGAGTTTCTGGCACAATTCTTACAAATTGCTGACACAGTACGTGATAAAGAAGTGGATCAGGATGTTTACAGATTGTTACTGTTTCTATTTGTTGTAAAAGATCAAGCTAAGAGGTGGTTGAATAACCAACCCACAGCAAGCATAAAAATATGGAGACAGTTATCAGACAAATTCCTGAATCAATTTTACCCTCCAAAAAGGATGACACAGCTAAGGCTGGACATCCAAGGCTTTAAACAAGAGGATAATGAATCCCTTTATAATGCTTGGGAGAGGTATAGAGGTATGCTAAGGAAATGCCCCTCTGAAATATTTTCAGAGTGGGTATAGTTAGACATCTTCTACTATGGGCTTACAGAAAAAGCTCAGATGTCTTTAGACCACTTAGCTGGTGGATCTATACACATGAGGAAGACGATTGAAGAGGCTCAAGAGCTCATAGATACGGTTGCTAGAAATCAACATCTATACTCAAGCAGTGAGTCATCTATAAAAGAAGAAGCTATGGTAGTAACTACTGATCCTAATCCTCAAGAACATATTGTTGAACTTAATCAACAATTACTCCTGATGACAAAATAATTAGCAGAGTTTAAAGAGATGCTCCAAGAAACTAAAAATGCTAACCAGATTATGGAAGCACAATTGAATCAGACAAGACAGCAGCTATCTAAACAGATAATAGAAGAGTGCCAAGCTGTTAAATTGAGGAGTGGAAAGACATTGAATGTATCAATTCAAAGCAGTAGAAAGCCAAGAAAGGAACAACTGGCAAAGGATAACCAAACCACTGCCCAAAATCCCTCTGAGGACAGTAAGAGCCCAGAGAGGAGTACTTCTGGCGTTCAAACTCCAGAAGAGGAGGAAAGCTGGCGTTAAACACCCATTCCTTGCCCAGTTCTGGCGTTCAAACGCCAGAAAAGGGTGGAAAGCTGGCGTTAAACGCCCATCCTACACCCAATCCTGCCGTTCAAACGCCAATGAGGAATCAGACACCTGAGAGTGCTGATAGTAACCCCTCTAAGAAGGCTTCTCCAACCACCTTTGTAGGGAATAAACCTGCAGCAACTAAGGTTGAAGAATATAAAGCCAAGATGCCTTATCCTCAGAAACTCCGCCAAGCGGAACAGGATAAACAATTTGCCCGCTTTGTAGACTACCTAAGGACTCTTGAAATAAAGATTCTGTTTGTAGAGGCACTTGAGCAAATACCCTCTTATGCTAAGTTCATGAAAGAGATCTTAAGTCATAAGAAGGATTGGAGAGAAACTGAAAAGGTGTTTCTCACTGAAGAATGCAGTGCAGTCATCCTGAAAAGCTTACCAGAGAAGCTTCAAGATCCAGGAAGCTTTATGATACCATGCACATTAGAAGGTGCTTGCACCAAGACAGCCCTATGTGACTTTGGAGCAAGTATCAACCTAATACCTGCATCCACTATCAGAAAGCTTGGTTTGACTGAAGAAGTCAAACCAACCCGGATATGTCTCCAACTTGCTGATGGCTCCATTAAATATCCATCAGGCATAATTGAGGACATGATTGTCAAGGTTGGGCCATTTGCCTTTTCCACTGACTTTGTAGTGCTGGAAATGGAGGAGCACAATAGTGCAACTCTCATCCTAGGACGACCTTTCCTAGCAACTGGATGAACTCTCATTGATGTACAAAAAGGGAAAGTGACCCTGAGAGTCAATGAGGATGAGTTCAAGTTGAATGCTGTCAAAGCTATGCAGCATCCAGACACATCAAATGACTGCATGAGCGCTGATATTATTGACTCTTTGGTGGAAGAGATCAATATGACTGAGAGTCTCGAATCAGAGCTAGAGGACATCTTCAAGGATGTTCAGCCTGATCAGGAGGAATCAGAGGAAATAAAAGAATTTTTGAAAATTCCTCAGGAAGAGGATAAGCCTCCCAAACCTGAGCTCAAACCACTACCACCATCCCTGAAGTATGCATTTCTGGGAGAGGGTGAATCTTTTCCAGTGATCATAAGCTCTGCTTTAAATTCACAGGAAGAGGAAGCACTGATTCAAGTGCTAAGGACACACAAGATAGCTCTTGGATGGTCCATAAGTGATCTTAAGGGCATTAGCCCAGCAAGATGCATGCACAAGATCCTATTGGAGGATAATGCCAAACCAGTGGTTCAACCACAGAGGCGGCTAAATTCGGCCATGAAGGAGGTGGTGCAGAAAGAGGTCACTAAGTTACTAGAGGCTGGGATTATTTATCCTATTTCTGATAGCCCCTGGGTGAGCCCTGTCCAAGTTGTCCCCAAGAAGGGAGGCATGACAGTGGTTCATAATGAAAAGAATGAACTGGTTCCCACAAGAACAGTTACAGGGTGGTGTATGTGTATTGACTACAGAAGGCTCAATACAGCCACCAGAAAGGATCATTTTCCTTTACCATTCATAGACCTACCAAATGCTAGAAAGACTAGCGGGTCATGATTATTACTGCTTTTTGGATGGCTATTCAGGTTACAACCAAATTACAGTAGATCCTCAGGACCAAGAGAAAACAGCATTCACTTGCCCTTCTGGTGTGTTTGCCTACAGAAGAATGCCTTTTGGTCTGTGTAATGCACTTGAAACTTTTCAGAGATGCATGCTATCCATCTTCTTTGATATGGTAGAGAAGTTCCTGGAAGTCTTCATGGATGACTTCTCAGTATATGGAGACTCATTCAGCTCCTGTCTTAATCATCTAGCACTTGTCCTGAAAAGGTGCCAAGAGACTAACCTGGTCTTAAACTAGGAGAAATATCACTTTATGGTGACTGAAGAAATTGTCCTTGGGCACAAAATTTCAGGCACGGGAATAGAGGTGGATCAAGCAAAGATAGAAGTAATTAAAAAATTACCACCACCTACCAATGTTAAGGCAATCAGAAGCTTTCTAGGGCATGCAGGATTTTACAGAAGGTTCATAAAGGACTTTTCAAAAATTGCAAAACCTCTAAGCAACCTGCTAGCTGCTGACACGCCATTTGTGTTTGACACAGAGTGTCTACAGGCGTTTGAGACCCTGAAAGCCAAGCTGGTCACAGCACCAGTCATCTCTGTACCAGATTGGATATTACCATTTGAACTAATGTGTGATGCCAGTGACCATGCCATTGGTGCAGTGTTGAGACAGAGGCACAACAAGCTTCTGCACGTCATTTATTATGCTAGCCGTGTTCTAAATGATGCACAGAAGAATTACACAACCACAGAAAAAGAGTTACTTGCCGTGGTTTATGCCATTGACAAGTTTAAGTCCTACTTAGTAGGGTCAAAAGTGATTGTGTACACTGACCTTGCTGCTCTTAAATACTTACTCACAAAGCAGGATTCAAAACCCAGGCTCATAAGGTGGGTGTTGCTTCTGCAAGAGTTTGATATAGAAATAAGAGACAGGAAAGGGACAGAGAATCAGGTAGCTGATCATCTGTCCCGGATAGAACTAGTAGCTGGGGCGTCCCTCCCCTCTATTGAGATCTCTAAGACCCTTCCCGATGAGCAGCTCTTTGCCATTCAGGAAGCTCCATGGTTTGCAGACATTGCAAACTATAAAGCTGTGAGGTTCATACCCCAGGAGTACAACAGAGTGCAAAGAAAGAAATTAATTTCAGATGTCAAGTACTACCTATGGGATGAGCTATATCTCTTTAAGAGATGTGCAGACGGAATGATCCGCAGATGTGTACCTAGAGAGGAAGCACAAAGGATCCTATGGCATTGTCATGGATCGCAGTATGAGGGACATTTCGGAAGTGAGCAAACAGCCACTAAGGTCTTCCAATGTGGCTTCTACTGGCCTACTCTCTATAGGGATGCCCAAGAGTTTGTGCATAACTGTGACAGTTGCCAAAGAGCTGGTAACCTGCCTCATGGTTACGCCATGCCTCAACAAGGGATCTTAGAGATTGAGTTGTTTGATGTATGGGGTATTGACTTCATGGGTCCCTTCCCACCATCATACTCAAATACTTATATTCTGGTAGCAGTAGATTATGTATCTAAATGGGTAGAAGCAATTGCCACTCCTAATAATGATACTAAGACCGTGCTGAAATTCTTCCAGAAACACATCTTCAGCAGGTTTGGTATTCCCAGAGTACTAATCAGTGATGGGGGCACTCATTTCTACAATAAACAGCTGTACTCTGCTATGGTCCGATATGGAATTAGCCACAAAGTAGCAACTCCGTATCTTCCACAGACAAATGGGCAAGCTAAAGTCTCTAATAGAGAGCTAAAAAGAATCCTGGAACGGACTGTTATTTCCCGTAGAAAGGATTGGGCAAAAAGCTTGGATGATGCTCTGTGGGCATACAGAACAGCATTCAAGACTCCTATAGGAACCTCTCCATACCAACTTGTGTATGGAAAGGCCTGTCATATGCCCGTGGAACTGGAACATAAAGCCTACTGGGCAACTAGATTCCTAAACATGGATGCTAAGTTAGCTGGTGAAAAAAGATTACTCCAGCTAAATGAGCTAGAGGAGTTCAGACTCAATGCCTTTGAAAATACAAAAATTTATAAGGAAAAGGCAAAGAAGTGGCATGACAAGAAGTTGTCATCCAGAGTCTTTGAGCCAGGACAAAAAGTTCTGCTCTTCAACTCTAGGCTCAGACTATTCCCAGGAAAACTTAAATCCCGGTGGAGGGGTCCGTATGTGATTACAGGAGTGTCACCATATGGGTATGGTGAGCTTCAAGATGTTGATTCTGATAAAAAGTTCATTGTTAATGGACAGAGGATCAAACATTATCTTGAAAGTAATTTTGAGCAAGGATGCTCAAAACTGAGGCTTGAATGAAGCACAGTAAAGGTCTAACTAAAGACAATAAAGAAGCGCTTGCTGGGAGGCAACCCAGCTATTAGCAGGTGATTTATTTTACTTAATAGAATACTGACATACATTCTTCAAGGTTGATAATCAAAATTGAAGGAATTCACAGAGTTACAGAAGGATTCAGTGCAAAAAGCAGAGAAAAGGAGTTTGCTGGCAAGAAAACGCCAGTAAAGGGTACTTTGGGCGTTAAACGCCAGAATGGATACCATTCTGGGCGTTTAACGCCAGTAAAGGTACCATTTTGGGCGTTAAATGCCAGAATGGGTACCATTCTGGGCGTTTAACGCCAGGATTGCAGCATCCTGGGCGTTTAGCAAAACGCCCAGTGATAAAGGGGTTTCTGGTGTTTAACGCCAGCCAGGGTACCTGGCTGGGCGTTAAACTCCCATAATGGCCACTATTTGGGCGTTAAACGCCAGAATGGATACCATTCTGGGCATTTATCGCCAGAAAGGTAGGGGACAGAGATTTTGCTTTCCACTTCAAAATTTTTCAAACTTTCTTATTTTTATCCATCATTTTCTGCATAAACACATTAGAAACTTTCATCATTCACCTTCAAATTTCAAAAATTAAACTATTTTCTAAATCATTCTTCAAATCTCTTTCAAATCCTTTCCAAATCTTCTTCAAAAAATCAAATATCTTCTCAAATTCTTTCAATATCTTCTCAAATCTCCTTCAAAATTTTTGAAATCTCTCCCCCTCCCTTATAAATACACATTCGGCCATCCCCCTCTCCCCACCATTCGAATTTGCTCTCCTCCTCTCTCTCCTCTTTGCTTTCTTTTGCTTGAGGGCAAGCAAACCTCTAAGTTTGGTGTGCCTTTCCGTGATCACTAAGCGAAGATTTATCAAGATCATGGCTCCTAAGGGAAAACAAACCAATTCAAAAAGTAAGAAAGAGAATAATCCAAAGAATCTTTGGAATCAAGAGAAGTTCTTAACCAAAGAACATGCAGACCATTACCACAAAATAATGGGTCTGAGGTCAGTGATCCCAGAAGTCAGATTCGATCTGAAAAAAGATGAATATCCGGAGATCTAAGAGCAAATTCGAAACAGAGGATGGGAAGTTCTAACCAACCCTGAGACAAAGGTTGGAAGAAACATGGTTCAGGAATTCTACTCAAATCTGTGGCTGACAGATAAGAAGAGAATGACTGGAACTGCTTTTCACACCTACAGAACCATGGTCAGAGGGAGAATTATTTACTTCCATCTGGACAAAATAAGAGAGGTCTTCAAATTGCCTCAACTACAAGATGATCCTGAATCCTTTAATAGGAGAATGGTGAGAGTAGATAAGGGGTTGGATTAAGTTCTAGAGGACATATGCCTTCCTAGAACCAAGTGGACAACCAATTCAAAAGGTGTCCCAAACCAACTCAAGAGGGGAGATCTCAAACCAATTGTAAGAGGTTGGCTAGACTTCATTGGGCATTCTATATTGCCCACTAGCAACCGTTCTGAGGTCACGGTCAAGAGAGCAGTGATGATTCATTGCATTATGCTGGGAAAAGAAGTGGAGATTCATCATCTGATTGCTTGTGAGATTTACACAATTGCAAACAAGAACTCCACTGAAGCCAAACTGGCTTACCCAAGCTTAATCTCTTTGCTATGTAAAGATGCTGGGGTGAGGATGGGAGTAGATGAATTCATCCCAATTGAACATCCAATCACCAAGAAGTCAATGGAAGGACAAATGCAAGATAACTCTATCAAAAGGAGGGCGCAGGAATTCCTCTCTGAACTTCCTGAAATTGACTACTGGGCCAGCCTAGAAGCATCTGTTGCCAAGCTGCAAGAAACTATGGAACAAATTAAGGAAGAACAGAAGAATCAAAACTGCATGCTCTGCAAATTGCTGAAGGAATAAGAGAAGTAGGGGCGTGAGCTACAGGAGCTGAAGCGCCAGAAGCTCTCCCTTGAAGGGTCAAATAACCCACAAGTTGAGGGAGCATCCACTTCTCAAAATCAAGGTTGTTGAGTCCTAACTCTATGATAACCTCTATCATTAGGAGTCTATTTTAGAGTCATTTAAATTTTTGTTTTCTATTACTATTAGTCTTATCTTATATTTATTTTTGAGTCTTGTTCTTAATTCATGATTAATAAAATTTAAGGTTCATGTCTTGAAGCTATGAATGTCCTATGAATCTATCACCTCTCTTAAATGAAAAATGCCTTAATCACAAAAGAACAAGAAGTACAAGATTTCGAATTCATCTCTGAAACTAGTTAAATTAGTTTGATGTGGTGACAATACTTTTTGTTTTCTGAATGAATGCTTGAACAGTGCATATGTCTTTTGAATTTGTTGATTAAAGAATGTTAAACTTGTTGGCTCTTGAAAGAATGATGGAAAAGGAGAAATGTAATTGAGGATTTGAAAAATCATCAGATTAATTCTTGAAGCAAGAAAAAGCAGTGAATTAAAAAAAAAGCAAGCAGAAAAAGCCAATAGCCCTTTTAAACAAAAAGGCAAGGGTAAAAATAAAAAGTGATCCAAGGCAAAAAGAGCATGCTTAAGAACCCTGGACACCTCTAATTAGGGACTCTAGCAAAGCTGAGTCACAATCTGAAAAGGTTTACCCAGTTATGTGTCTGTGGCATGTATGTATCCGGTGGTAATACTGGAAGACAGAGTGCTTTGGGCCACAACCAAGACTCATAAAGTAGCTATGTTCAAGAATCATCATACTTAACTAGGAGAATCAATAACACTATCTGAATTCTGAGTTCCTATAGATGTCAATCATTCTAAACTGCAAAGGATAAAGTGAGATGCCAAAACTGTTCAGAGGCAAAAAGTTACTAGTCCCGCTCATCTAATTGGAGCTAAGTTTCATTGATATTTTGGAGTCTATAGTATGTTCTCTTCTTTTTATCCTATTTGATTTTCAGTTGCTTGGGGACAAGCAACAATTTAAGTTTGGTGTTGTGATGAGCGGATAATTTATACGCTTTTTGGCACTTTTTTAGTATGTTTTTAGTACATTTTAGTTAGTTTTTAGTATGTTTTTATGAGTTTTTATTTAAAATTCACTTTTCTGGGCTTTACTATGAGTTTGTGTATTTTTCTGTGATTTCAGATAATTTCTGGCTGAAATTGAGGGACCTGAGCAAAAATCTGATTCAGAGGCTGAAAAAGGACTGCAGATGCTGTTGGATTCTGACCTCCCTGCACTCGAAGTGGATTTTCTGGAGCTACAGAAGCTCAATTGGTGCGCTCTCAATTGCGTTGAAAAGTAGACATCTTGGGCTTTCCAGCAATGTATAATAGTTCATACTTTTCCCGAGATTTGATGGCCCAAACTGGAGTTGCAAATCAGCTTCAGAATTCCCAGCGTTTAACGCCGGAACTGGCACAAAAGTTGGAGTTAAACGCCCAAATTGGCACAAAAGCTGGTGTTTAACTCCAGAAAAAGTCTCTACACATGAAAGCTTCAATGCTCAGCCCAAGCACACACCAAGTGGACCCCGGAAGTGGATTTTTACGTCATTTACTCATTTCTGTATATCCTAGGTTACTAGTTCACTATAAATAGGATCTTTTGACATTGTATCTTCACCTCATGACACTTTACACGTTTCATATTGTACCTTCTACGGCATGAGTCTCTAAACCCCATGGTTGGGGGTGAGGAGCTCTGCTGTGTCTTGATGGATTAATGCAATTACTACTGTTTTTCATTCAAACACGCTTGTTTCCATTCTAAGATATCACTTGCTCCTCAACATGATGAATGTGATGATCCGTGACACTCATCATCATTCTCACCTATGAACGTGTGCCTGACAACCACCTCCGTTCTACTTTAGATTAAGTGGATATCTCTTGGATTCTTTAGTCAGAATCTTCGTGGTATAAGCTAGAATATATTGGCGGCCATTCTTGAGGATCCGGAAGGTCTAAACATTGTCTGTGGTATTCTGAGTAGGATTCAGGGATTAATGACTGTGACGAGCTTCAAACTCGCGATTGTGGGGCGTTAGTGACAGACGCAAAAGAATCACTGGATTCTATTTCGACATGATCGAGAACCGACAGATGAATAGACGTGCTATGACAGAGCGCATTGAACATTTTCACTGAGAGGATGGGAGGTAGCCATTGACAATGGTGAAACCCTACATACAGCTTGCTATGGAAGGAGCCTTGCGTGTATGAAGAAGAAGACAGTAGGAAAGCAGAGATTCAGAAGATAGAGCATCTCCAAAACCTCAACCTGTTCTCCATTACTGCAAAACAAGTATTTATTTCATGTTCTTCTATTTTTCACAATTAAACCTGAGAATTATTGATATCCTGACTAAGAGTTACAAGATAACCATAGCTTGCTTCAAGCCGACAATCTCCGTGGGATCGACCCTTACTCACGTAAGGTATTATTTGGACGACCAAGTGCACTTCCTGGTTAGTTGTGCGGAATTACAAAAGTGTGATTGCAATTTCGTGCACCAGAAACCCATGAGAAAGTCGGAATCAGACCGAGCAAAACTTACCAATCATTTGTGGCAGCAGCTTGCAGCCACCGTGAACTAGGTTTTATAGAAAAAGACGTAAGAAATTACATCACAAGGGAAGTACGGAATATTTTTGAAGAAGACGATGCCAAAGAATTTGGGAAGTACCTAGTTAGAATGAAAGAGAAGAACCAAAATTTCTTCTTTGAGCTCAACCTTAAAGGTGATCACTGCATTAAATATGCATTCTGGGCTGATGCAATAAGCAGGGATGCATTTGATTATTTCAAAAACGTGGTTTCATTTGACACTACCTATAGCACAAACAGGTATTTGGTTCATTCAAACATTTTTTTGATGTTCAATGAGTGTATATATTTCGGTTCACCAACTTGTGGTTGTTATTTATGCAGGTACAATTTGGTTTTAGGTTCTTTTGTTGGCGTAAATCACCACGGCCATTCGACACTTCTTTGATGCGCACTGATGAAAAATGAGGACGTTCAATCATTCAAATGACTATTTGAGTGTTGGCTACGTTGTATGGGAGGGAATGCACCACCAGGTATTCTTACCGATCAATGCGCATTGATTCAAAGGGCAATTGAGCTATGCATGCCAACAATGATTCACCGCTGGTGTATCTGGCACATCATGAAGAAGATTCCAAGAAAACTAAATGGCTACAAGGGACACATTGATATTGAACAAGAGATGAGCCATGTTGTTTGGAACTCGTACACAAAAGATGCATTTGACAGAAATTGGAACGATTTCCTCACAAAGTATGGTCTCGGAGGCAACAAGTGGCTTTTAGGTAATTGAGATTTCAATTCAAATTATTTTTATGCTCATATCTTTTTTTCCCAAAAAGCATCCACTGTTTTCGGTTCACCATACCTTATAAGTTCGGTTTGGTATGCAGAGCTGTCGAGGATCGGCATATATGGATTCCGGTTTACTTGGATCACCACTTTTGGACCGGGATGAGAAGCACACAAAGGAGCGAGAGCATGCATTCATTTTTCAACAAGTTCATCACACGAAATAGCTCCTTGAGACAATTCGTGAAGTAATACGACAATTGTCTCGCAAGTAGAGAACAAGCAAAGAGAGAATTCGATGCTGCAGATTTTCACACCGTGATACTGTGCACAACAAAATTAGCAATAGAGGCACGTTTTCAGCATGTATATACCCATAAGAAGTTCAGGGAAGTTCAAGCTCAATTCAGAGGTAAAGTGAATTTGTATCACAAGATCAATGCATTCAACCCTAGGTTTCACAACATATGAAGTCATAGAGCGGGTTTCCAATTCCACATTCAACAAGTTTGTCGTCACCAACGATGCAGTATCATGAGATGTAAAGTGCCATTGCTTGCTGTTTTGAGCGAGTGCATAATGTGGAACCGAAATACATATTGGAATGTTGGAGCAAGAATATAAAGAAGAGGCATACACACATCAAAAGCAGCCAAGATGAACCTCTACTGGAGCCAAGAAGTAAGAGATTTGACGAATTGGTGTTTCGGTCGCACAATATATGTGAATTTGCTTCTGAGACTGAAGAGTTTACCAGAATTCTGCACCGAGCATTTGACAAGGTCATGGCTGACATTAAGTAAAGAAAAAAGTCTGCTAACCCATGAAGAAGAGACATTAAGTAATGTGAATGATCTTCAAAGCCCACCACGTGTCAAAACAAGAGGTCGGCCTAAGAACAGACTTGGATCAAACTTAGAAAAAAGATCTCAAATGCCATGAAGAAAAAGAAAAAGACAACTCCAAGTGAGGTAAAATTGACTTGCTTTTGATTACTTAAAAATTCAATTGTTCATTTTGCTAATATACAATTAATTATGTATTTTGTAGTTGAACCTTTTAGACTCCGGATCTTCGATTTAGTCAAGCTCCACTCTTTACAATGCACCAGATATGAATTATCCAAGAGAGGATTGTATAAATTTTAGTTTTTATTAATGTAAATTTTTGTTCACCCATGAGCAAATTTTGGTTCACCATGCTTATAGCAGGGCTAATGAATAGTCATTTTTTTCCCGAAATTTTAGTGTATTAATTTCTTAGTTGAATAATTAGAATTTGTTTTTTAGTTCATGGTTCATAGTTTAGAGTTCAGGGTTTAGGGATTAGGGTTTAGGATTTAGGATTTATGGTTTAGGGTTTCATGGTTTAAGGTTTTAGAGTTTAGGGTTTCTGGGTTCAGGGTTCAGTGTACAGCGGTTCATTTTGTTTCAAACTTTTAGTTCACCCCATGTATTAATTTTGGTTCACCGTGTTCATGGTTAAGGGTTTAAGGTTTAGGTGTCTTGGGTTTGGGGTTCAGGGTTTTATGTGTTTAGGGTTTACGATAAGGTTCAAGGTTTAGGGTTTAGGGTTTAGGATTTAGCATTTAGGGTTCCGAGTTCAGTGTTCAGGGTTCGGGATTAGGGTTTAGGGTTCAGGGTTTAGGGTTTAAGGTTTAGGATTTAAGGATGGCGCACGAAATTGTGATCTCTAACAATGGCGCTCAACTTGGTATGCGCGTTCATAATCTCATCACTTTTTCACAACTTCGCACAACTAACCAGCAAGTGCACTGGGTTGTCCAAGTAATAAACCTTACATGAGTAAGGGTCGATCCCACGGAGATTGTCGGCTTGAAGCAAGCTATGGTCACCTTGTAAATCTCAGTCAGGCGGATTCAAATGGTTATAGAGTTTTAATAATTAAAAGATAAATAAAACGTAAAATAAAGATAGAGATACTTATGTAAATCATTGGTGGGAATTTCAGATAAGTGTATGGAGATGCTTTGTCCCTTTCGAATCTCTGCTTTCCTACTGCCTTCATCCAATCCTTCATACTCCTTTCTATGGCAAGCTGTATATTGGGGGATCACCGTTGTCAATGGCTACCGTCCGTCCTCTCAGTGAAAATGGTCCAAATGCGCTGTCACTGCACGGCTAATCATCTGTCGGTTCTCACTCATGTTGGAATAGGATCCATTGATCCTTTTGCGTCTGTCACTACACCCAACACTTGCGAGTTTGAAGCTCGTCACAGTCATCCCATCCCAGATCCTACTCGGAATACCACAGACAAGGTTTAGACTTTTCGGATCTCAAGAATGGTGCCAATTGATTCTAGCTTATACCACGAAGACTCTGATCGTGAACCAGAAGGCTAAGAGATATGCATTCAAGCTTGTTTGCATGTAGAACGGGAGTGTTTGTCAGGCACGTGTTCATAAGTGAGAATGGTGATGAGTGTCACGGATCATCACATTCATCAGGTTGAAGTGCGAATGAATATATTAGAATAAGAATACGCATGAATTGAATAGAAGAACAATAGTACTTTGCATTAATACTCGAGGAACAGCAGAGCTCCACACCCTTAATATATGGTGTGTAGAAACTCCACCGTTGAAAATACATAAGAACAAGGTCTAGGCATGGCTAAATGGCCAGCCTCCCCAATGTCTAAGATCGCATAAACTGATCAAAGATAAATACCAAGATTCCAAGATGAAAATACAATAGTAAAAAGTTCTATTTATACTAAACTAGTTACTAGGGTTTACAGAAATAAGTAAATGATGCAGAAATCCACTTCCGGGCCCACTTGGTGTGTGCTTGGGCTGAGCATTGAAGCTTTCACGTGTAGAGGTCTTCCTTGGAGTTAAACACCAGCTTTGGTGCCAGTTTGGGCGTTTAACTCCAACTTTTATGCCAGTTCTGGCATTTTGACGCCAGAAAAAGGCATAGAGCTGGCGTTTTGACGCCATTTTATATCATCAAAACTCGTGCAAAGTATGGACTATTATATATTTCCGGAAAGCCCTAGATGTCCACTTTCCAACGCAATTAAGAGCGTGCCATTTGAAGTTCTGTAGCTCTAGAAAATCTACTTCGAGTTCAGGGAGGTCAGAATCCAACAGCATCTGCAGTCCTTTGTCAGCCTTTGAATCAGATTTTTGCTCAGGTCCCTCAATTTCAGCCAGAAAATACCTGAAATCACAGAAAAATACACAAACTCATAGTAAAGTTCAGAAATGTAAATTTTGCTTAAAAACTAATAAAAATATACTAAAAACTAACTAAATATACTAAAAACTATATAAAAACAATGCCAAAAAGCGTATAAATTATCCGCTCATCAATGGGTTTAGGGTTCAGTGTTCAGGCTGTTGATTTTAGTGTTTAGGGTTTAGGGTTCAGTGTTAGGGGTTCAGTGTGTTTCTACCTTTCGGTTCGCCCAGTGTATTAATTTCGGTTCTCTGTGTTCTTTTGAAGTTCATAATATATTGGTATCACCCTTATTTCTTTCACTGTGAACCTACAACAAAACAGCAGCTAGGCAGATCCAACAGGTATATAACAAGACAACGAGTAATCCATCTTGAATCAGTATATACATTAACATTAGATCTATACATTAATATTAACATTTACATTAATGTTGACATATATACATTCAAAAGAAGTAGTGTTTGCTTTTTTAAGCAAGTTAAATAAAATATTGTTAATTAGAACCATTCAAACTGCACTGGTTTTGAGATTCACTTGATATTTCTGAATCCGTTCGAACAATTTTTTCTTTTTTTATGAGCTTCTTTTGTCTTGTTCTTTCTGCCAGCGTTATATTGTCAAATTTTGATTCTGATTCGGATTCTGAAAAGATTCTTCTTCCGAAGAAGAATCCACAACAACAACTTTTTTCTTCTTTCTCCCTTTTTCTTTTCTCTTTCCCCTTTAGAAAAGTTGATTTGTTTTGCACATTCTTTCTTTTTGTTTTTCGTCCTTTATTTTCTTTCTATACAGAAGTCCCTAAAACATAAAATAATTTAGTTAGTAGAGTATTTGAAACGAGGAAATGCAAAAATAATCAGGTGAATCAAAATGACCAAAAACACTGAACCGAATGCAATTGATGTGATGAATAATACGTGATAAACATTCAATTATCAAGAAAAATATTTCTGCATGCACAGTGATTCAAATCAACACATTACCATTGTGTCCGTCGCTTCCTCAGAAATCCGGTCGAGCATCATCTTCTTTGTCCAATAGGCCACCCACGGTGCCGAAGGAGCATTAAGTCCATCCAAGTGAGGAAACTTAGTTTCATGGAAGTATATCAGCATTAAAACAAAAACACAGCCCTCAACAGACTGTTTCTTCCCCTTTCTCTTGTTTTTGATTTCATTCCTCAAGAAGTTGAGCACATGACTTGCCCAATCCCACTGTCGAATGTTTTCAACACAAAAGATAGGCGGCTTATGGATCGTAGAGGCCATGCTTACTGTCATCTGCTGGTGTGGTATTTTACAAACCACACTACTAACCGGCAAGTGCACCGGGTCGTACCAAGTAATACCTTACATGAGTAAGGGTCGATCCCATGAGGATTGATTGATCAAGCAAAAATGATTGACTGATTGGCTTAGTTGGGCAAGCAGAAATTGGTTTTGAGATGTTCAAAAGGTTTAACTTCGAATTCAAAATATCAAAAGTATAGACAATTAAATAAATTGGAAATAAAATATGGATAAACAGTTAAGACTTCAGAGTTATCTATTTTTCGGGATTAACTTTTCTTACTAACTATTTTAATTATGTAGGATTTAATTTATGTCAAACTATATGTGACTAGACCCTAATTCCTTAGACCTTCCTAGTCTCCTCTAAAACTTATTAACTGCCAATTCCTTGGTCAATTAATTCCAATTAAAGGGTACATGATCAAATTCCAGTTTGCATGCCACAAAAACTCTAATTACCCAAAGAATAAAAGGATTATATGTCATGTATCCCGTTAAATCCAGATAATTAGAATTTAGGAGAATATGTTTTCAAGATGTTGTTCAAGTATAGAGTTTTTCCAAGTTATACAAGAACTCAAATAGAAAGAGGGTCATACTTCCGTTCCACCCAAATTCATAAGATAAAGAACGAAAACAATTCTTAAATATAAATCCAAAACATAAATTGAAATAGAAAAAGTAATAAAATCAATCCATACAAATAGACAGAGCTCCTAACCTTAACAGTGGAGGTTTAGTTGCTCATGGAATGTAGAATGTAAATTTGTATAGAATTCCCTAATGGAATCCCTCTAATGTAATGTACCTAATAGAAGAAAAGTCTCCCCTTTTTATAACTAATCCTAATTAATTTAAAATCTAATTATCTAAAAATAAAAATAATATCTTTTCCTAAAAGATAAGATTTGAATTTAAATTCGAATTAACTAACAGATTTTCAGTTGATGGGTAGGGACTACTTGCTTTGTCCATTCTGCAGCTTCTAATATGTGTTTTCTAGGCTGAAAAGTGGGTCAAAACAGCCCAGAAATCACCCCTAGCGTTTTTTTTTTATTATTGCAGATCACGTATGTGACGCGTCCCCGTCGTCCACTGATGAGCGGATAATTTATACGCTTTTTAGCATTGTTTTTAGGTAGTTTTTAGTAAGTTCAAGCTACTTTTAGGGATGTTTTCCTTAGTTTTTATGTTAAATTCACATTTCTGGACTTTACTATGAGTTTGTGTGTTTTTCTGTGATTTCAGGTAAATTCTGACTGAAATTGAGGGATTTGAGCAAAACTCTGAAAAAGGCTGACAAAAGGACTGCTGATGCTGTTGGAATCTGACCTCCCTGCACTCAAAATGGATTTTCTGGAGCTACAGAACTCCAATTGGCGCGCTCTCACCGGCGTTGGAAAGTAGACATCCAGGGCTTTCCAGCATTATATAATAGTCCATACTTTATTCGAAGAATGATGACGTAACTTGGCGTTGAACGCCAAGTACATGCTGCTGTCTGGAGTTAAACGCCAGAAAAACGTCATGATCCGGAGTTGAACGCCCAAAACACGTCATAACTCGGAGTTCAACTCCAAGAGATGCCTCAGCTCGTGGATTGATCAAGCTCAGCCCAAACATACACCAAGTGGGCCCCGGAAGTGGATTTATGCATCAATTACTTACTCATGTAAACCCTAGGAGCTAGTTTATTATAAATAGGATGAATTACTAATGTATTTGACATCTTTGGTCTCAGTTTTGTTTTATTCTTCATCCTAAGAGACTATTGATCACATTTTAGGGGGCTGGCCATTCGGCCATGCCTGAACCTCTTTCACTTATGTATTTTCAACGGTGGAGTTTCTGCACACCATAGATTAAGGGTGTGGAGCTCTGCTGTACCTCAAGTATTAATGAAGTTCTATTTTCTTTTATTCAAATCTCTTTTATTCTTATTCCAAGATATTCATTCGCACCCAAGAACATGATGAATGTGATGAGTCAGATAACCCTCATTATCATTCTCACTTATGAACGCGCGTGATTGACAACCACTTCCGTTCTACATGCAAACGAGCTTGAATGTGTATCTCTTAGATTCCCCAACAGAATCTTCGTGGTATAAGCTAGATAGATGGCGGCATTTATGAGGATCCGGAAAGTCCAACCTTGTCTGTGGTGTTCCGAGTAGGATCCTGGAAATCCGGAAAGTCTAACCTTGTCTGTGGTATTCCGAGTAGGATTCCGGTAATGAATGACTGTGACGTGCTTCAAACTTGCAACCTGCTGGGCGTTAGTGACAGACGCAAAAGAATCAAGGGATTCTATTCCAGTAGGAGCGGGAACCAACCGGTGATTAGCCGTACTGTGACAGAGTGCGTGAGCATTAGTTTTCACTGCGAGGATGGGATGTAGCCATCAACCATGGGTGATGCCTCCAGACTGATTAGCTGTGCGAGTGACAGCCGCATAGGATATTTTCCCGAGAGGATGAAAGTAGCCACAGCTGATGGTGAACCCCTATACAAAGCTTGCCATGGAAAGGAGTAAGAGGGATTGAGTAGAAGCAATAGGAAAGCAGGCGTCCTTGGGCCATGCAGCATCTTCATATACTTAACTGAAATTCCTACCAATGAATCTACATAAGTATTCTATCCCTTTTATTATGTATTTTCTTTTTATTTTATAATTTATTCCAATAATCACAATTACCCTTTAATCTCCCTAACTGAGATTTACAAAGTGACCATAGCTTGCTTCATACCAACAATCTCTGTGGATTCGACCCTTACTCACGTAAGGTTATTACTTGGACGACCCAGTACACTTGCTGGTTAGTTGAACGGAGTTGTGAATTCAGGTGCTGCCCCTTAGAAGCCTTTATCTCAAAATAATT
Source organism: Arachis stenosperma (assembly GCF_014773155.1). Lineage (NCBI taxonomy): Eukaryota > Viridiplantae > Streptophyta > Magnoliopsida > Fabales > Fabaceae > Arachis > Arachis stenosperma. Next base: position 95,345,590 of record NC_080378.1, read on the forward strand.
AGAACATGGATCACAATTTCGTCCACCAAGTTTTTGGCGCCGTTGCCGGGGATTGTTCGAGTATGGACAACTGACGGTTCATCTTGTTGCTCAGATTAGGTAATTTTCTTTTCAAAAATTTTTTCGAAAATCTTTCAAAAATATTTTTTTATTATTATTTTCGTTTTTCTAAAGTATATTTTCGAAAAATATAATAAAAATACAAAAAAATCATAAAATCATAAAAATCAAAAATATTTTGTGTTTCTTGTTTGAGTCTTGTGTTAATTTTTAAGTTTGGTGTCAATTGCATGCTTTTAAAAAATTTTTTCTTGCATTTTTTCGAAAATCTCATGCATTCATAGTGTTCTTCATGATCTTCAAGTTGTTCTTGACAAGTCTTCTTGTTTGATCTTGATGATTTCTTGTTTTGTGTTGTTTGTTGTTTTTCATGTGCATCTTTGCATCCATAATTTCCATGCATTAAAAATTTCTAAGTTTGGTGTCTTGCATGTTTTCTTTGCATCAAAAATTTTTCAAAATTATGTTCTTGATGTTCATCATGATCTTCATAGTGTTCTTGGTGTTCATCTTGACATTCATAGCATTCTTGCATGCATTTTGTGTTTTGATCCAAAATTTTAATGTTTTGGGTCATTTTTGTGTTTTTCATTAAAAATTCAAAAATCAAAAAAATATCTTTTCCTTATTTCCCTCCAAAATTTCGAAATTTTGGGTTGACTTGGTCAAAAATTTTCAAAATTAGTTGTTTCTTACAAGTCAAGTCAAAATTTCAATTTTAAAAATCTTATCTTTTCAAAATCTTTTTCAAAAATCATATCTTTTTCATTTTTTTATAATTTTCGAAAATATTAAAAATCTTTTTCAAATTATTTTCAAAATCTTTTTCTTATCTTTACATCTAATTTTCGAAATTTAGCTAATAATTAATGTGATTGATTCAAAAATTTGAAGTTTGTTACTTTCTTGTTAAGTAAGGATCAATCTTTAAGTTCTAGAATCTTATCTTGTAGTTTCTTGTTAGCTGAGTAATTTTAAACATTAAATCTTTTTCAAAATATCTTTTTCTTAAAAATCTTTTTATCTTTTTTTTATCTTATCAAAAACCTTATCTTTTTCAAAATTTGATTTCAAATCTTTTTCAATCAACTAACTAACTTGTTGTTTGTTTCTTATCTTTTTCAAAACCACCTAACTACTTTTCCCTCTCTAATTTTCGAAAATTCTCCCTCTCTTTTTCGAAAAAAACTCTTTTTATTTTAAATTTTAATTTTAATTATACTTTGTCTTTAATTTTCGAAAATTACTAACCTCTTTTTCAAAAATTATTTTCGAATTCTCCCTTTCTTCTCTTCTTCTATTTAATTAATTAATTACTAACACTTCTCTTCACCTCTCTTCATCCAAAAATCCGAACCCCCTTCTTCATTCTTCTACCCCCCTTTCTTTTTCTACTAACATAAAGGAATCTCTATACTGTGACATAGAGGATTCCTCTCCTTTTCTTGTTTTCTCCTCTTTCATATGAGCAGGAACAGGGATAAAGGCACTCTTGTTGAAATTGATCCAGAACCTGAAAGGACTCTGAAGAGAAAATTAAGACAAGCTAAATTACAACAATCCAGAAGAGACCTTCTAGAAATTTTCGAACAAGAGAAAGAGATGGCAGAAGAAAATAATAATAATAATGCAAGGAGAATGCTTGGTGACTTCACAAAACCAACGTCCAAGTTTGATGGAAGAAGCATCTCCATTCCTGCCATTGGAGCCAATAACTTTGAGCTTAAGCCTCAACTAGTTGCTTTAATGCAACAGAACTGCAAGTTTTATGGACTTCCATCTGAAGATCCTTATCAGTTTTTAACTGAGTTCTTGCAGATCTGTGAGACTGTAAAGACGAATGGAGTTGATCCTGAAGTCTACAGACTCATGCTTTTCCCTTTTGCTGTAAGAGACAGAGCTAGAATATGGTTGGATTCACAACCTAAGGATAGCCTGGACTCATGGGATAAGCTTGTCACTGCATTCTTAGATAAATTCTTTCCTCCTCAAAAGCTGAGCAAGCTGAGAGTGGATGTTCAAACCTTCAAACAAAAAGATGGTGAATCCCTCTATGAAGCTTGGGAAAGATACAAGCAGCTGACCAAGAGATGTCCATCTGACATGTTCTCAGAATGGACCATATTAGATATATTCTATTATGGTCTCTCTGAATTTTCGAAAATGTCATTGGATCATTCTGCAGGTGGATCTATTCACCTGAAGAAAACGCCTGAAGAGGCTCAAGAACTTATTGACATGGTTGCAAACAACCAGTTCATGTATACCTCTGAGAGGAATTCCGTGAACAATGGGGTACCTCAGAAGAAAGGAGTTCTTGAAATTGATGCTCTGAATGCCATATTGGCTCAGAACAAAGTGTTGACTCAACAGGTCAACATGATCTCTCAAAATCTGAATGGATTGCAACATGCATCCAACAGTGCTAGAGAGGCAGCTTCTGAAGAAGCTTATGATCCTGAGAACCCTGCCATGGTAGAGGTTAATTACATGGGTGAACCTTATGGAAACACCTATAACTCATCATGGAGAAATCATCCAAATTTCTCATGGAAGGATCAACAAAAACCTCAACAAGGTTTTAACAATGGTGGACGTACTAGGCTGGGCAATAGCAAGCCATATCCATCATCTTCTCAGCAACAGACAGAGAATCCTGAACAAAATACTTCTAATTTAGCCAATATAATCTCTGATCTGTCAAAGGCCACTTTTAGTTTCATGAATGAAACAAGATCCTCCATTAGGAATTTGGAAGCACAAGTGGGCCAGCTGAGTAAGAAAGTTATTGAAACTCCTCCCAGTATTCTCCCAAGTAATACAGAAGAGAATCCAAAAGGAGAGTGCAAGGCCATTGATTTAATCAAAGTGGCCGAATGCACTAGGGAGGAGGAGGACGAAAATCCTAGTGAGGAAGACCTCCTGGGACGTTCCTCAAGCAAGAAGGAGTTTCCTATTAAGGATCCTGAGGAATCTGAGGCTCATCTAGAGACCATAGAGATTCCTTTAAATCTCCTTCTACCATTCATGAGCTCTGAAGAATATTCATCCTCTGAAGAGAATGAAGATGTGACTGGAGAGCAAGTTGCTCAATACTTAGGAGCTATCATGAAGCTGAATGCCAAGTTGTTTGGTAATGAGACTTGGGAAAGTGAACCCCTCTTGCTCATTAGTGAACTAGATACTTGGATTCAGAAAACTCTACCTCAAAAGAAACAAGATCCTGGCAAGTTCTTAATCCCTTGCACCATTGGCACCATGAGCTTTGAAAAAGCTCTATGTGATCTTGGGTCAGGAATAAATCTTATGCCACTCTCTGTAATGGAGAAGCTGGGGATCATTAAGGTACAGCCTGCCTTGTTCTCATTACAATTGGCAGACAAGTCAGTGAGACAAGCCTATGGAATAGTAGAGGACGTGCTAGTAAAGGTTGAAGGCCTTTACATCCCTACTGATTTCATAATCCTAGACACTAGGAAGGAAGATGATGAATGCATCATCCTAGGAAGACCTTTCCTAGCCACAGCAGGAGCTGTGATAGATGTCAACAGAGGTGAGTTAGTCCTTCAATTGAATGGGGACTACCTTGTGTTTCAGGCACATGGCCATCCCTCTGTGACAAAAGAGAGTAAGCATGAAGAGCTTCTCTCAGTTCAGAGTCAAGAAGAGCCCACACAATCAAACTCTAAGTTTGGTGTTGTGAGGCCACAACCAAACTCTAAGTTTGGTGTTCAAACCCCATATCCAAACTCTAAGTTTGGTGTTGGGACTACACACTAAATTGACCTGATCACCATGTGGCTCCATGAGAGCCACTGTCAAGCTATTGACATTAAAGAAGCGCTTGTTGGGAGGCAACCCAATTTTATTTAGCTAATTTTATTTTATTTCTTGTTTATTTTTATGTTTTATTAGGTACATGATCATGAGGAGTCACGAAAAAATCAAAAAAAATTTAAAACAGAGTCAAAAACAGAAGAAAAAAAATTTTTCACCCTGGAGGCAGCGCAGACTGGCGTTCAACGCCAGTAAGGTGCATCTGGCCGACGTTCAACGCCAGAACAGAGCACCATTCTGGCGCTGAACACCCAAAACAAGCAACAACCTGGCGTTAAACGCCAGGATGGTGCACAGAGAGGACAAACTGGCGCTGAACGCCAGGAACAAGCATGAAACTGGCGTTCAACGCCAGAAACATGCATTACATGGGCGTTGAACGCCCAGAACATGCACCAAGGGGCGTTTGAACGCCAGAATGTTGCATGAAGGCATGTTACATGCCTATATGGTGAAGGAATGGTATTTGTTTTCACCTCAGGATCTGTGGACCCCACAGGATCCTCACCTCAGGATCTGTGGACCCCACAGGATCCCCACCTAACATATTCCCACCTTACCTCTGGTGGACGAAATTGTGATCACATGTTCTTTTGTATACTCTTGGGGCACTGTTTATTTTCACAACTCCGTTCAACTAACCAGCAAGTGTACTGGGTCGTCCAAGTAATAAACCTTACGTGAGTAAGGGTCGAATCCACAGAGATTGTTGGTATGAAGCAAGCTATGGTCACCTTGTAAATCTCAGTCAGGCAGATTAAATATTGATTTATGGGTTTCGAAAATAGAAATAAGAAAATAATAATAAAAAGGATAGAAATACTTATGCAGATTCATTGGTAAGAATTTCAGATAAGTGAATGGAGGTGCTGTATGGCCCAAGGACGTCTGCCTTCCCACTGCTTCTACTCAATCCTTCTTACTCCTTTCCATGGCAAGCTGTGTATAGGGGTTCACCATCAGCTGTGGCTACTTTCATCCTCTCGGGAAAATATCCTATGCGGCTGTCACTCGCACAGCTAATCAGTCTGGAGGCATCACCCATGGTTGATGGCTACATCCCATCCTCGCAGTGAAAGCTAATGCTCACGCACTCTGTCACAGTACGGCCAATCACCGGTTGGTTCCCGCTCCTACTGGAATAGAATCCCTTGATTCTTTTGCGTCTGTCACTAACGCCCAGCAGGTTGCAAGTTTGAAGCACGTCACAGTCATTCATTACCGGAATCCTACTCGGAATACCACAGACAAGGTTAGACTTTCCGGATTCCCAGGATCCTACTCGGAATACCACAGACAAGGTTAGACTTTCCGGATCCTCATAAATGCCGCCATCTATCTAGCTTATACCACGAAGATTCTGTTGGGGAATCTAAGAGATATACATTCAAGCCTTGTTGCGTGTAGAACGGAAGTGGTTGTCAATCACGCGCGTTCATAAGTGAGAATGATACTGAGGGTTATTTACTCATCACCTTCATCATATTCTTGGGTACGAATGAATATCTTGGAATAAGAATAAGATAGAGACCGAATAAAAGAAAATAGAACTTCATTAATACTTGAGGTACAGCAGAGCTCCACACCCTTAATCTATGGTGTGCAGAAACTCCACCGTTGAAAATACATAAGCAAAGGGTTCAGGCATGGCCGAATGGCCAGCCCCCTAAAACATGATCAATGATCTCCTAAGATGAAGAATAAAACAAAACTGAGACCAAAGATGTCTAATACAATAGATAAGTGTCCTATATATACTAGACTAGCTACTAGGGTTTACATGAGTAAGTAATTGATGCATAAATCCACTTCCGGGGCCCACTTGGTGTATGTTTGGGCTGAGCTTGATCATTCCACGAGCAGAGGCTTCTCTTGGAGTTGAACTCCGAGTTATGACGTGTTTTGGGCGTTCAGCTCCGGATCATGACGTTTTTCTGGCGTTTAACTCCAGACAGCAGCATGAACTTGGCGTTCAACGCCAAGTTACGTCGTCATTCTTCGAATAAAGTATGGACTATTATATATTGCTGGAAAGCCCTGGATGTCTACTTTCCAACGCCGTTAAGAGCGCGCCATTTGGAGTTCTGTAGCTCCAGAAAATCCATTTCGAGTGCAGGGAGGTCAGAATCCAACAGCATCAGCAGTCCTTTTGTCAGCCTTTTTCAGAGTTTTGCTCAAATCCCTCAATTTCAGTCAGAATTTATCTGAAATCACAGAAAAACACACAAACTCATAGTAAAGTCCAGAAATGTGAATTTAACATAAAAACTAAGGAAAACATCCCTAAAAGTAGCTTAAACTCATTAAAAACTATGTAAAAACTATGCCAAAAAGCGTATAAATTATCCGCTCATCACAACACCAAACTTAAATTGTTGTTTGTCCCCAAGCAACTGAAAATCAAATAGGATAAAAAGAAGAGAATATACTATAAAGTCCAAAATATCAATGAATATTAATTTAATTACATGAGCGGGACTTGTAGCTTTTTGCTTCTGAACAGTTTTGGCATCTCACTTTTTCCTTTGAAGTTCAGAGTGATTGGCATCTCTAGGAATTTAGAATTTTGGATAGTGTTATTGACTTTCCTAGTTAAGCATGTTGATTCTTGAACACAGCTACTTTTGAGTCTTGGCTGTGGCCCTAAGCATTTTGTTTTCCAGTATTACCACCGGATACATAAATGCCACAGACACATAACTGGGTGAACCTTTTCAGATTGTGACTCAGCTTTGCTAAAGTCCCCAGTTAGTGGTGTCCAGAGCTCTTAAGCACACTCTTTTGCTTTGGATCACGACTTTAACCATTCAGTCTCAAGCTTTTCACTTGGACCTTCATGACACAAGCACATGGTTAGGGACAGCTTGATCTAGCCGCTTAGGCCTGGATTTTATTTCCCTGGGCCCTCCTATCCATTAATGCTCAAAGCCTTGGATCCTTTGCTTTTTAAAATTTTCGCTATATATATATATATATATATATATATATATATATATATATTTTTTTTTTTTGCTGCTTTTTCTTGCTTCAAGAATCAATTTCATGATGTTTTTCAGATCATCAATAACATTTCTCTTTGTTCATCATTCTTTCAAGAGCCAACAAATTTAACACTCATAAACAACAAAATCAAAAGACATATGCACTGTTCAATCATTCATTCAGAAAATAAAAATCATTGTCACCACATCAATATAATTAAACTAAATTCAATAATAATTTCGAAAATTATGTACTTCTTGTTCTTTTGAATTAAAACATTTTTCTTTTAAGAGAGGTGAAGGACTAATGGATTTTATTCATAGCTTTAAGGCATGGTTACATACTAATGATCATGAAATAAAGACACAAAACATAGATAGACACAATATTAAAAACCGAAAAACAGAAAGAAATAAGAACAAGGAATGAATCCACCTTTTAGTGGCGTCTTCTTCTTGAAGGACCCATGATGTTCTTCAACTCTTCTATGTCCCTTCCTTGCCTTTGTTGCTCCTCCCTCATTGCTCTTTGATCTTCTCTTATTTCTTGGAGAATGATGGAGTGCTCATGATGTTGCACCCTTAATTGTTCAACATTCTGGCTCAAATCTTCTAAAGAGGTACTGAGCTGCTCCCAATAGTTGTTGGGAGGAAAGTGCATTCCTTGAGGCATTTGTTGATGATGAACTTCCTCATGTTCTCCTTGAGGGCCGTGAGGAACTTCTCTTGATTGCTCCATCCTTTTCTTGGTGATGGGCTTGTCTTCTTCAATGGAGACATCTCCTTCTATGATAACTCCAGCTGAGTAACATAGATGGCATATAAGGTGGGGGAAGGCTAGCCGTGCCATGTGTGAAGGCTTGTCAGCTATTTTGTAGAGTTCATTGGAGATGACTTCATGAACCTCTACTTCCTCTCCAATCATGATGCTATGAATCATGATGGCCCGATCTACAGTAACTTCAGATCGGTTGCTTGTAGGAATGATGGATCTTTGGATGAACTCCAGCCATCCTCTAGCTACAGGCTTGAGGTCCAGTCTTCTTAGTTGGACTGGCTTGCCTTTGGAGTCTATTCTCCATTGGGCGCCTTCCACACAAATGTCCCTAAGGACTTGGTCCAACCTTTGGTTAAAGTTGACCCTTCTTGTGTAGGGGCGTTCATCACCTTGCATCATGGGTAAGTGAAACGCCAACCTCACATTTTTCGGACTAAAATCCAAGTATTTCCCCCTAACCATTGTGAGATAATTCTTTGGGCTCGGGTTCATACTTTGATCATGGTTCCTAGTGATCCATGCATTAGCATAGAACTCTTGAACCATCAATATTCCAACTTGTTGCATGGGGTTGGTTATGACTTCCCACCCTCTTCTTTGAATTTCATGTCGGATTTCCGGATACTCATTCTTTTTGAGCTTGAAAGGGACCTCAGGGATCACCTTCTTCTTTGCCACAACATCATAGAAGTGGTCTTGGTGGCTTTTGGAGATGAATCTCTCCTTCTCCCATGACTCGGAGGTGGAAGCTTTTGCTTTCCCTTTTCCTTTTCTTGAGGAAACTCCGGCCTTAGGTGCCATTGGTAATGGAAAAACAAAAAAGCTTATGCTTTTACCACACCAAACTTAAAATTTGCTCGTCCTCGAGCAAGAAAAGAAAAGAAAAGTAGAAGAAGAAGAAGAGAATATTGTGGAGAGGGAGTGAAGTGGTTTCAGCTATGTGGGAGAAGATGGGGTTTGTGTTGTGTGAAAATGAAGAAGAATGGAAGGTTATTTATAGGGAGGGGGGAGGGTTAGTGTTCGGCCATTTTGGGTGGGAATGGGTGGGAAATTGAATTTGAATTTTATGAGGGTAGGTGGGGTGTATGGGGAGGAGGAGGTTGATGTGAATGGTGAATGGGGTAATTGGGAAGAGGAATTGAGGTGATTGGTGAAGGGTTTTGGGAAGTGTGAAATGGAGAATGAGATTTAGGATTAGGAGAGTGTGATTAGGATTAAAAGGTAAGGTGGTAGGTGGGGATCCTGTGGGGTCCACAGATCCTGAGGTGAGGATCCTGTGGGGTCCACAGATCCTGAGGTGAAAACAAATACCATTCCTTCACCATATAGGCATGTAACATGCCTTCATGCATCATCCTGGCGTTCAAACGCCCATTGGTGCATGTTCTGGGCGTTCAACGCCCATGTAATGCATGTTTCTGGCGTTGAACGCCAGTTTCATGCTTGTTCCTGGCGTTCAGCGCCAGCTTGTCCTCTTCGTGCACCATCCTGGCGTTTAACGCCAGGTTGTTGCTTGTTTTGGGCGTTTAGCGCCAGAATGGTGCTCTGTTCTGGCGTTGAACGCCAGACAGATGCATCTTACTGGCGTTGAACGCCAGTCTGCGCTACCTCCAGGGTGAAAAATTTTTTCTTCTGTTTTTGACTCTGTTTTTAATTTTTTTGATTTTTTTCGTGGCTCCTCATGATCATGTACCTAATTAAACATAAAAATAACAAAGAAACAAAATAAAATAAAATTAGATAAATAAAATTGGGTTGCCTCCCAACAAGCGCTTCTTTAATGTCAGTAGCTTGACAGTGGCTCTCATGGAGCCACAAGGTGATCAGGTCAACTTAAGTGTGGTATTCCCAACACCAAACTTAGAGTTTGGATATGGGGTTTGTACACCAAACTTAGAGTTTGGTTGTGGCCTCACAACACCAAACTTAGAGTTTGACTGTGTGGGCTCTTCTTGACTCTGAACTGAGAGAAGTTCTTCATGCTTACTCTCTTTTGTCACAGAGGGATGGCCATGTGCCTGAAACACAAGGTAGTCCCCATTCAATTGAAGGACTAACTCACCTCTGTTGACATCTATCACAGCTTCTGCTGTGGCTAGGAAATGTCTTCCTAGGATGATGCATTCATCATCTTCCTTCCTAGTGTCTAGGATTATGAAATCAGTAAGGATGTAAAGGCCTTCAACCTTTACTAGCACGTCCTCTACTATTCCATAAGCTTGTCTTATGGATTTATCTGCCAATTGTAATGAGAACAAGGCAGGTTGTACCTCAATGATCCCCAGCTTCTCCATTACAGAGAGTGGCATAAGATTTATCCCTGACCCAAGGTCACATAGAGCTTTTTCAAAGCTCATGGTGCCAATGGTGCAAGGTATTAAGAACTTGCCAGGATCTTGTCTCTTTTGAGGTAGAGTTCTCTGAATCCAAGTATCTAGTTCACTAATGAGCAAGGGAGGTTCACTTTCCCAGGTCTCATTACCAAACAGCTTGGCATTCAGTTTCATGATAGCTCCTAAGTATTGAGCAACTTGCTCTCCAGTCACATCTTCATCCTCTTCAGAGGATGAATATTCTTCAGAGCTCATGAATGGCAGAAGGAGATTTAAAGGAATCTCTATGGTCTCTAGGTGAGCCTCAGATTCCTCTGGATCCTTAATAGGAAACTCCTTCTTGCTTGAGGAGCGTCCCAGGAGGTCTTCCTCACTAGGATTTTCGTCCTCCTCCTCCTTTGTGCATTCGGCCACTTTGAATATGTCAACGGCCTTGCACTCTCCTTTTGGATTCTCTTCTGTATTGCTTGGGAGAATACTGGGAGGAGTTTCAATGACTTTCTTACTCAGCTGGCCCACTTGTGCCTCCAGATTTCTAATGGAGGATCTTGTTTCATTCATGAAACTGAAAGTGGCTTTTGACAGATCAGAGACTATATTGGCTAAATTAGAAGTGTTTTGTTCAGAATTCTCTGTCTGTTGCTGAGAAGATGATGGATATGGCTTACTATTGTTCAGCCTATTGCGTCCACCATTGTTAAAACCTTGTTGAGGTTTTTGTTGATCCTTCCATGAGAAATTTGGATGATTTCTCCATGATGCGTTATAGGTGTTTCCATAAGGTTCACCTAAGTAATTAACCTCTGCCATGGCAGGGTTCTTAGGATCATAGGCTTCTTCAGAAGCTGCCTCTCTATTACTGTTGGATGCATGTTGCAGTCCATTCAGATTTTGAGAGATTATGTTGACCTGTTGAGTCAACATTTTGTTTTGAGCCAATATGGCATTCAGAGCATCAATTTCAAGAACTCCTTTCTTCTGAGGTACCCCATTATTCACGGAATTCCTCTCAGAGGTGTACATAAACTGGTTGTTTGCAACCATGTCAATGAGTTCTTGAGCCTCTTCAGGCGTTTTCTTCAGGTGAATAGATCCACCTGCAGAATGATCCAATGACATTTTCGAAAATTCAGAGAGACCATAATAGAATATATCCAATATGGTCCATTCTGAAAACATGTCAGATGGACATCTTTTGGTCAGCTGCTTGTATCTTTCCCAAGCTTCATAGAGGGATTCACCATCTTTTTGTTTGAAGGTTTGAACATCCACTCTCAGCTTGCTCAGCTTTTGAGGAGGAAAGAACTTATCTAAGAATGCAGTGACAAGCTTATCCCATGAGTCCAGGCTATCCTTGGGTTGTGAATCCAACCATACTCTAGCTCTGTCTCTTACAGCAAAAGGGAAAAGCATGAGTCTGTAGACTTCAGGATCAACTCCATTCGTCTTTACAGTCTCACAGATCTGCAAGAACTCAGTTAAAAACTGGTAAGGATCTTCAGAGGGAAGTCCATAAAACTTGCAGTTCTGTTGCATTAAAGCAACTAGTTGAGGCTTAAGCTCAAAGTTATTGGCTCCAATGGCAGGAATGGAGATGCTTCTTCCATCAAACTTGGACGTTGGTTTAGTAAAGTCACCAAGCATTCTCCTTGCATTATTATTATTATTTTCAGCTGCCATCTCTTTCTCTTGTTCGAAAATTTCTAGAAGGTCTCTTCTGGATTGTTGTAATTTAGCTTCTCTTAATTTTCTCTTCAGAGTCCTTTCAGGTTCTGGATCAATTTCAACAAGAGTGCCTTTATCCCTGTTCCTGCTCATATGAAAGAGAAGAAAACAAGAAAAGAAAGAGGAATCCTCTATGTCACAGTATAGAGATTCCTTTATGTTAGTAGAAAAAGAAAGGGGATAGAAGGATGAAGAAGAGGGTTCGGATTTTAGATGAAGAGAGGTGAAGAGAAGTGTTAGTAATTAATTAATTAAATAGAAGTAGAAAAGAGAAGAGAGAATTCGAAAATAATTTTTGAAAAAGTGGTTAGTGATTTTCGAAAATTAAAAATAAAATGTAATTAAAATTAAAACATGAAACAATTAATTAATTAAAAAGAATTTTTGAAAAAGAGGGAGGTATTTTCGAAAATTAGAGAGGGAAAAGTAGTTAGGTGGTTTTGAAAAAGATAAGAAACAAACAAAAAGTTAGTTAGTTGATTGAAAAAGATTTGAAAATCAAATTTGAAAAAGATAAGAAGATAAGAAGTTAGATAAGATATTTTGAAATCAAATTTTGAAAAATATAAAATTTTAAAAAGGATAAGATAAAAAGATAAGATAAAAGTTTTAAGAAAAAGATATTTTGAAAAAGATTTAATTTTTAAAATGACTTAACCAACAAGAAACTGCAAGATAAGATTCTAGAATTTAAAGATTGAACCTTTCTTAACAAGAAAGTAACAAACTTCAAATTTTTGAACCAATCACATTAATTGTTAGCTAAATTTTGAAAATTAGATATAAAAGATAAGAAAAACATTTTGAAAATAATTTGAAAAATATTTTTGAAATTTTCGAAAATTAAAATAAAAAAATGAAAAAGATATGATTTTTGAAAAAGATTTTGAAAAGATAAGATTTTTAAAATTGAAATTTTGACTTGACTTGTAAGAAACAACTAATTTTGAAAATTTTTGACCAAGTCAACCCAAAATTTCGAAAATTTGAAGGGAAATAAGGAAAAGATATTTTTTTTTTATTTTTGAATTTTTAATTATGAAAGAGAAAAACAACAAAAATACTTTATGCATGAAATTTTTAGATCAAAACAATGAATGCATGCAAGAATGCTATGAATGTCAAGATGAACACCAAGAACACTTTGAAGATTATGATGAACATCAAGAACATAAATTTGAAAAATTTTTAATGCAAAGAAAACATGCAAGACACCAAACTTAGAAATTTTTAATGCTTGGAAAATATGAATGAAAAGATGCACATGAAAAACAACAAACAATACAAAACAAGAAATCATCAAGATCAAACAAGAGGACTTATCAAGAACCACTTGAAGATCATGAAGAACACTATGAATGCATGAGATTTTCGAAAAAATGCAAGAAAAATTTTTAAAAGCATGCAATTGACACCAAACTTAAAAATTAACACAAGACTCAAACAAGAAACACAAAATATTTTTTATTTTTATGATTTTCTAATTTTTTTGTATTTTTATTTTAATTTTTTCGAAAATAATGTTAGAAAAAACGAAAAATAAAAGAAAAAATTTTGAAAAAGATTTTTGAAAAGAAAATTTACCTAATCTGAGCAACAAGATGAACCGTCAGTTGTCCATACTCGAACAATTCCCGGCAACGGCGCCAAAAACTTGGTGGACGAAATTGTGATCACATGTTCTTTTGTATACTCTTGGGGCACTGTTTATTTTCACAACTCCGTTCAACTAACCAGCAAGTGTACTGGGTCGTCCAAGTAATAAACCTTACGTGAGTAAGGGTCGAATCCACAGAGATTGTTGGTATGAAGCAAGCTATGGTCACCTTGTAAATCTCAGTCAGGCAGATTAAATATTGATTTATGGGCTTCGAAAATAGAAATAAGAAAATAATAATAAAAAGGATAGAAATACTTATGCAGATTCATTGGTAAGAATTTCAGATAAGTGAATGGAGGTGCTATATGGCCCAAGGACGTCTGCCTTCCCACTGCTTCTACTCAATCCTTCTTACTCCTTTCCATGGCAAGCTGTGTATAGGGGTTCACCATCAGCTGTGGCTACTTTCATCCTCTCGGGAAAATATCCTATGCGGCTGTCACTCGCACAGCTAATCAGTCTGGAGGCATCACCCATGGTTGATGGCTACATCCCATCCTCGCAGTGAAAGCTAATGCTCACGCACTCTGTCACAGTACGGCCAATCACCGGTTGGTTCCCGCTCCTACTGGAATAGAATCCCTTGATTCTTTTGCGTCTGTCACTAACGCCCAGCAGGTTGCAAGTTTGAAGCACGTCACTGTCATTCATTACCAGAATCCTACTCGGAATACCACAGACAAGGTTAGACTTTCCGGATTCCCAGGATCCTACTCGGAATACCACAGACAAGGTTAGACTTTCCGGATCCTCATAAATGCCGCCATCTATCTAGCTTATACCACGAAGATTCTGTTGGGGAATCTAAGAGATATACATTCAAGCCTTGTTGCGTGTAGAACGGAAGTGGTTGTCAATCACGCGCGTTCATAAGTGAGAATGATACTGAGGGTTATTTACTCATCACCTTCATCATATTCTTGGCTACGAATGAATATCTTGGAATAAGAATAAGATAGAGACCGAATAAAAGAAAATAGAACTTCATTAATACTTGAGGTACAGCAGAGCTCCACACCCTTAATCTATGGTGTGCAGAAACTCCACCGTTGAAAATACATAAGCAAAGGGTTCAGGCATGGCCGAATGGCCAGCCCCCTAAAACGTGATCAATGATCTCCTAAGATGAAGAATAAAACAAAACTGAGACCAAAGATGTCTAATACAATAGATAAGTGTCCTATATACTAGACTAGCTACTAGGGTTTACATGAGTAAGTAATTGATGCATAAATCCACTTCCGGGGCCCACTTGGTGTATGTTTGGGCTGAGCTTGATCATTCCACGAGCAGAGGCTTCTCTTGGAGTTGAACTCCGAGTTATGACGTGTTTTGGGCGTTCAGCTCCGGATCATGACGTTTTTCTGGCGTTTAACTCCAGACAGCAGCATGAACTTGGCGTTCAACGCCAAGTTACGTCGTCATTCTTCGAATAAAGTATGGACTATTATATATTGCTGGAAAGCCCTGGATGTCTACTTTCCAACGCCGTTGAGAGCGCGCCATTTGGAGTTCTGTAGCTCCAGAAAATCCATTTCGAGTGCAGGGAGGTCAGAATCCAATAGCATCAGCAGTCCTTTTGTCAGCCTTTTTCAGAGTTTTGCTCAAATCCCTCAATTTCAGTCAGAATTTACCTGAAATCACAGAAAAACACACAAACTCATAGTAAAGTCCAGAAATGTGAATTTAACATAAAAACTAAGGAAAACATCCCTAAAAGTAGCTTAAACTCATTAAAAACTATGTAAAAACTATGCCAAAAAGCGTATAAATTATCCGCTCATCAACCTCCTAATCCTAGTTTTTGTGAATGTGAGTACTCTTTCCCATATCACACTTCCCAACATCTTCTTCATCAATCACCTCAATTCCTCTTCCCAATTACCCCATTCACCATTCACATCAACCTCCTCTTCCCCATAAACCCCACCTACCCTCATAAAATTCAAATTCAATTTCCCACCCATTCCCACCCAAAATGGCCGAACACTAACCCTCCCCTCTCCCTATAAATACCCTCCCATTCTTCTTCATTTTCACACAACACAAACCCCTTCTTCACCCATATAGCCGAACCACTTCTCTCCCTCTCTTCCACATTCTCTTCTTCTTGTTCTACTTTTCTTTTCTTTCTTGCTCGAGGACGAGCAAATTTTAAGTTTTGTGTGGTAAAAGCATAAGCTTTTTTTTTGTTTTTCCATTACCAATGGCACCTAAGGCCGGAGTTTCCTCAAGAAAAGGGAAAGGGAAAGCAAAAGCTTCCACCTCCGAGTCATGGAAGATGGAAAGATTCATTTCCAAGAGCTATCAAGACCACTTCTATGATGTTGTGGCAAAGAAGAAGGTGATCCCTGAGGTCCCTTTCAAGCTCAAAAAGAATGAGTATCCGGAAATCCGACATGAGATCCAAAGAAGAGGGTGGGAAGTCATAACCAACCCCATGCAACAAGTCGGAATATTGATGGTTCAAGAGTTCTATGCCAATGCATGGATCACTAGGAACCATGATCAAAGTATGAACCCAAGCCCAAAGAATTATCTCACAATGGTTAGGGGGAAATACTTGGATTTTAGTCCGAAAAATGTGAGGTTGGCGTTTCACTTACCCATGATGCAAGGTGATGAACGCCCATACACAAGAAGGGTCAACTTTAATCAAAGGTTGGACCAAGTCCTAATGGACATTTGTGTGGAAGGCGCCCAATGGAGAATAGACTCCAAAGGAAAGCCAGTCCAACTAAGAAGACTGGACCTCAAGCCTGTAGCTAGAGGATGGTTGGAGTTCATTCAAAGATCCATCATCCCTACAAGCAACCGATCTGAAGTTACTGTGGATCGGGCCATCATGATTCATAGCATCATGATTGGAGAGGAAATAGAAGTTCATGAAGTCATCTCCAATGAACTCTACAAAATAGCTGACAAACCTTCACACATGGCACGGCTAGCCTTCCCCCATCTTATATGCCATCTATGTTACTCAGCTGGAGTTATCATAGAAGGAGATGTTTCCATTGAAGAAGACAAGCCCATCACAAAGAAAAGGATGGAGCAAACAAGAGAGGTTCCTCACGGCCTTCAAGAAGAACATGAGGAAGTGCATCATCAACAAATGCCTCAAGGAATGCACTTTCCTCCCAACAACTATTGGGAGCAACTCAACACCTCCTTAGAAGATTTGAGCCATAATGTTGAACAACTAAGGGTGGAACATCATGAGCACTCCATCATTCTCCAAGAAATAAGAGAAGATCAAAGAGCAATGAGGGAGGAGCAACAAAGGCAAGGAAGGGACATAGAAGAGCTTAAGAACATCATTGGTCCTTCAAGAAGAAGACGCCACTAAAGGTGGATTCATTCCTTGTTCTTTATTTCTTTCTGTTTTCGGTTTTTAAATATTGTGTTTATCTATGTTTTGTGTCTTTATTTCATGATCATTAGTATGTAACCATGCCTTAAAGCTATGAATAAATTCCATTAATCCTTCACCTCTCTTAAAAAGAAAAATGTTTTAATTCAAAAGAACAAGAAGTACATGAATTTCGAATTTATCCTTGAATTTAATTATATTGATGTGGTGACAATGCTTTTTGTTTTCTGAATGAATGATTGAACAGTGCATATGTCTTTTGATCTTGTTGTTTATGAGTGTTAAAATTGTTGGCTCTTGAAAGAATGATGAACAAAGAGAAATGTTATTGATGATTTGAAAAACATCATGAAATTGATTCTTGAAGCAAGAAAAAGCAGCAAAAAAAAAAGGGGCGAAAATTTCAAAAAAAAGCAAGGATCCAAGGCTTTGAGCATTAATGGATAGGAGGGCCCAAGGAAATTAAATCCAGGCCTAAGCGGCTAAATCAAGCTGTCCCTAACCATGTGCTTGTGTCATGAAGGTCCAAGTGAAAAGCTTGAGACTAAATGGTTAAAGTCGTGATCCAAAGCAAAAGAGTGTGCTTAAGAGCTCTGGATACCACTAACTGGGGACTCTAGCAAAGCTGAGTCACAATCTGAAAAGGTTCACCCAGTTATGTGTCTGTGGCATTTGTGTATCCGGTGGTAATACTGGAAGACAAAGTGCTTAGGGCCACGGCCAAGACTCATAAGTAGCTGTGTTCAAGAATCAACATGCTTAAATTAGGAAATTCAATAACACAATCCAAAATTCTAAGTTCCTAGAGATGCCAATCACTCTGAACTTCAAAGGAAAAAGTGAGATGCCAAAACTGTTCAGAAGCAAAAAGCTACAAGTCCCGCTCATTTAATTATAATTAATATTCATTGATATTTCTGAATTTATAGTATATTCTCTTCTTTTTATCCTATTTGATTTTCAGTTGCTTGGGGACAAGCAACAATTTAAGTTTGGTGTTGTGATGAGCGGATAATTTATACGCTTTTTGGCATTGTTTTTAGGTAGTTTTTAGTAAGTTCAAGCTACTTTTAGGGATGTTTTCCTTAGTTTTTATGTTAAATTCACATTTCTGGACTTTACTATGAGTTTGTTTGTTTTTCTGTGATTTCAGGTAAATTCTGACTGAAATTGAGGGATTTGAGCAAAACTCTGAAAAAGGCTGACAAAAGGACTGCTGATGCTGTTGGAATCTGACCTCCCTGCACTCAAAATGGATTTTCTGGAGCTACAGATCTCCAATTGGCGCGCTCTCAACGGCGTTGGAAAGTAGACATCCAGGGATTTCCAGCAATATATAATAGTCTATACTTTATTCGAAGAATGACGACGTAACTTGGCGTTGAACGCCAAGTACATGCTGCTGTCTGGAGTTAAACGCCAGAAAAACGTCATGATCCGGAGTTGAACGCCCAAAACACGTCATAACTCGGAGTTCAACTCCAAGAGATGCCTCAGCTCGTGGATTGATCAAGCTCAGCCCAAACATACACCAAGTGGGCCCCGGAAGTGGATTTATGCATCAATTACTTACTCATGTAAACCCTAGGAGCTAGTTTATTATAAATAGGATGAATTACTAATGTATTTGACATCTTTGGTCTCAGTTTTGTTTTATTCTTCATCCTAAGAGACTATTGATCACATTTTAGGGGGCTGGCCATTCGGCCATGCCTGAACCTCTTTCACTTATGTATTTTCAACGGTGGAGTTTCTGCACACCATAGATTAAGGGTGTGGAGCTCTGCTGTACCTCAAGTATTAATGAAGTTCTATTTTCTTTTATTCAAATCTCTTTTATTCTTATTCCAAGATATTCATTCGCACCCAAGAACATGATGAATGTGATGAGTCAGATAACCCTCATTATCATTCTCACTTATGAACGCGCGTGATTGACAACCACTTCCGTTCTACATGCAAACGAGCTTGAATGTGTATCTCTTAGATTCCCCAACAGAATCTTCGTGGTATAAGCTAGATAGATGGCGGCATTTATGAGGATCCGGAAAGTCCAACCTTGTCTGTGGTGTTCTGAGTAGGATCCTGGAAATCCGGAAAGTCTAACCTTGTCTGTGGTATTTCGAGTAGGATTCCGGTAATGAATGACTGTGACGTGCTTCAAACTTGCAACCTGCTGGGCGTTAGTGACAGACGCAAAAGAATCAAGGGATTCTATTCCAGTAGGAGCGGGAACCAACCGGTGATTAGCCGTACTGTGACAGAGTGCGTGAGCATTAGTTTTCACTGCGAGGATGGGATGTAGCCATCAACCATGGGTGATGCCTCCAGACTGATTAGCTGTGCGAGTGACAGCCGCATAGGATATTTTCCCGAGAGGATGAAAGTAGCCACAGCTGATGGTGAACCCCTATACAAAGCTTGCCATGGAAAGGAGTAAGAGGGATTGAGTAGAAGCAATAGGAAAGCAGGCATCCTTGGGCCATGCAGCATCTTCATATACTTAACTGAAATTCCTACCAATGAATCTACATAAGTATTCTATCCCTTTTATTATGTATTTTCTTTTTATTTTATAATTTATTCCAATAATCACAATTACCCTTTAATCTCCCTAACTGAGATTTACAAAGTGACCATAGCTTGCTTCATACCAACAATCTCTGTGGATTCGACCCTTACTCACGTAAGGTTATTACTTGGACGACCCAGTACACTTGCTGGTTAGTTGAACGGAGTTGTGAATTCAGGTGCTGCCCCTTAGAAGCCTTTATCTCAAAATAATTAGAACATGGATCACAATTTCGTCCACCATCCACGTGTTCGCGTCATTTGTGCAGATTCCAGTCCATGCGTTCGCGCCAGGCACGCGATCGTGTCATTGCGATTTCTCCATTCCGCGTGATCGCGTGAGCCATGCGTCCACGTCGGTCTTCGCTGTTCATCTCTTTGGTTTCTTCTTTTTCTCTGCAGAAACTTCATCAAATCCCTCCGAACGCTACCTAAAATAAATAAAATTGCACAAAACTCAAAATAGCATCCATAGTGGCTAAAATATAATTAATTCTTAATTAAACTCAACAAATTAGATGCAAATTCACTAGGAAAAGATAGACAAGATGCTCACGCATCACAACACCAAACTTAAACTATTGCTTGTCCTCAAGCAACCAAAACTAATATAAGCTTATGATGTGAATTTGCATGAGAATGAGAGTTCGATTAACCTCATGTCTCTTTTTATAGTGGGGTTTATAACTGTAATCCTGAATAGGTTTGGCATCTCACTCTCCTTTGAATCAAGAATGTTATTGTCATTCAGAATTAGAATCCGGATGATATTATGAATTCTCTGATCCTTACATTTCAGTTTAATCCTTGAACACAACAACATTTACTTTAATTTATTTTTCTTTGGTGCTTTGCACCTTGAGCCTAGCCGTGACTTTAAATGTTTTGTCTCAAGAGTTACTTGACACAAAAACACCACAAGCACTTAACTGGGGAACTCCCTTTGAGTTCTGATTTTTCTTTCAGTTACTCCCAAACAGTGGTGCTCAAAGCCTTTAGCGTACTCTGTTAAACGCACTTGGTCTCGACTCTAAGTGTTCTGTCTCAAGGATTACTTGACACAGTCACACCACAAGCATATGACTAGGGAAACAACTCTTTGAGCTTTTAATCATGTTTGACCTCCCTAGTCATTGATGCTCAGAGCCTTGGACCTTGCTTTTATTATTATTTTTTTTAATTTATATATTTTTTTTTCTTTTGCTGTTTCTTTTCCTTCAAGGATTAAATTTTTGTTTATTTCAGAGAAGTCATAATAATTCTCTAAATTCATGTTCCTTATACATCAACATCACTTTATTCAAATTCAAATATTTACTGTTCATATCATGCATTCAAAAATCACAGAAAATACCACCACTTTTAAGTAAATGAGACTATTCTTAAAATTAGACTCAATTTCTCATGCAATACATCACTTCTTTTCTTTTTTTTTTTAGATTCAAGTTCAGTGAGTGGTACATGAAACATCTTTTCAGCATTAAAGAAATTAAAAAAAAAACTAGTCCTTTAATTCTAACTAATAAAAGATCATGCAACAAACAAAGCAAAATAGTAGAAAACTGGAACATAACATAGAAGAAGAGGGGGAGGAATAAAAATGAAAGGAACTCAACCACCTTAGTTATCATAGCGGTCGTTTTATTCTTCAGGTTGTGCTCCTCAATTAAGATGATTCGCCTCCCTTTTGTTCCAGAAAAAAACCAATAAGCGCAGCGTCAACACCAAACTTAAAGGTTTACTTATCCTCAAGCAAAAAAGAATTGAAAATAGAAGAGACGAAGATTATGAGGAGAGAAAAATAAAAGGATAAAAGAATAAGAGAGAATTAGGACTGGGAGAGAGAGAGAAAGAAAACTGGGCGGCGCAAGCGACCCGTACGCGTCGCGAATTCTTCATAATGATGCGTTAGCGTCAGGCACACGTCCGCATGCCCTGAATTTTGTGCAATTTTTGCGAAGCCAACCGCGCGCCCGCGTGACTCTCTGTTCGTATGGCTTGGGAACCAAAATTTCATACGATGCGTTCGCGTCACGCACGCGCACGCGTGGATGGCCAAATGTGCAATTGACACGGCCGCGTCGGAGCGCGTCCGCATGACCAAATTTTTGCTTCTAGCACACTTCCTTCCCCAAGCCAGCACAACTCTCTGCCCAAACACTCTTTTACGTCGAATTTGCAGGTCACGCGTCCGCGTCAGTGACGCGTCCGCGTGAATGACGAAAATCACAAACGACGCGAACGCGTGGGATCATTTATGCGAAAGGCTCCATTCTGGCGCCACTCCTGCGTAACTCTCTGTCAAATTTATTTTTCACACACACCCCTCTGACGCGTACGCGTCAGCGACGCTTGCGCGTCATGTGCATGTTTTTTTTTATTTTTTTTAGCTTGAGGTGTTCGGTTCCTGAGATAAAATAGCTGCATGATCAGAAAATTAGTAAGAACTCAATAAAAATAAAATAAATGCAAAAACTACTACTACAAAAAATAACTAAGAATGAAAAGAAATGATCATACCACGGTGGGTTGTCTCCCACTAAGCACTTTTAGTTAAAGTCCTTAAGTTGGACATGTGGTGATCTCCTTGTCATGGTGGCTTATGCTTATACTGATCTAGGAATCCCCACCAATGTTTGTAATTCCAATGACTACCGGGATCCCAAACCAGGCGTATAACGCCTTTGAGAAAATTGAAGCAAGTGACAAGGCCCCAAGAGAGTTGATTGTGGGAATGAATTCCAGGGTCCCAAATCTTGCTTTTACATCCGTCTTCTTGTGGATCACCATTATTTCCACCTGGTGGAAAGCAATCTGAATTCTCACAGAGATATCCAAACAACCTTCTAGACCCATTTAAGTGAGCTCTACACCAATTCTTGCACTTCGATTTAGAGCATGCAACCATATTGGACCTTGCTTGACAACTCTTGCCACTAACCATCTTCCTCTTACTCTTAATGCCACAAAGAGCTCTAAGTTGACCATCCGTCTCTAGTAGCCCATATTCAAGTGGGAAGGTAAGGATTAAGGATAGGAGTTTTACCCACTTGAATGTTGTATTGGATGGTGATGGCTTTGGAAGAGGTCTTGCAAGCTCCACTCCCTTATGTTCTTCTTTGAATTCTTTCACCTCTTTGCAAGCTTCCTCAATTTCAACCTCTTCCTCTTGGTAGCTGTCTTCTAATTCAATCTCTTCTTCATTACTTTTCAAGGGCATGGGAGGTTGTGCATCTTCCTCCTTTGTGGGTGCATCTTCATCTTTTTCTTTTGCATCTTCCTTTTCTTCTATGTGTGAGGATGGAAAGTTCTCTAGTTCACTGGAGTATAAACTCCTTTGATTGATTTCCCTACTTTCTTCCATAAGATCTTGCATTATATCTCTTGAGAAGGAATTTGCTTGCTCCTCTTCTTGTGACTTGATAATTGACTGCACATGTTTCTCTATATTTTTGACACTTGTCTTTATATCATGTAGGCATTCTTTCATGAGAAGCTCAAGATCTGATGGTATTTGAGATGAATAAGGAGCTGGTGGCTCTTGATATGCATAAGAAGGAGGTGATGGTTCTTGATAAGTGTAAAAAGAGGATGGTTCTTGGTATGAATATGGAGATGGTGGCTCTTGATATGGGTAGAAAGCTGGTGGTTCTTGGTATGGATATGAAGATGGTGGTTCTTGATATGAATATGGAGATGGTGGTTCGTGGTATGAATATGGAGGTGGTGGCTCTTGATAGTTAGAATATGGAGCTTTGAAGTTTCTTTGGTTTTGACTTTGCCAACCAAAATTTGGATAGTTCCTCCATCCACCATAATATGAATCACTACTCGGATGTGAGTAGTAACCCATGTGATCTCTCTCCATTATATATATATTTTTTTAGCACAAAACACCAAAAAGGATTAAACGCACCATGTGGTAAACAGGAAAGCAAAAAAGAAAGAACAAAATTCAAAGAATTAAAATAAAACTACTAGGAAACACCAAACTTAATTTCGGAAATTAAGAAAAATATTGGTGCTATTTATTTATTAAATTTTTTTTATAAAATAAATCAAAATATTTTTTTTCGAAAATTTAAAATTTAATTAAAATAATTTTTTTCTTTTTATTATTATTATTATTATTATTATTATTATTATTATTATTATTATTATTATTATTATTATTATTATTTTTAAAATCAATTAATAAAAGAAAAAAAAGTTAAAACGAAACAGGGGAAGGGGGGAGTAAACGAAAAGGAAAAGTGAAGAGAAGAAAAAAATAACGTAAAGGACAAAAGGAAAAAAAATTAACGTAAAGAAAAAAAATAACTTAAATTTTTTTTTTGAAAATTTAAAGCAAAAATTTTTTTTATAAATAAAATTAAAACTAAAACGTCTAATCTAAGCAATCAAACAACTAATAGTTGTTAATCACAGTCAATCCCCGGCAACGGCGCCAAAAACTTGGTGTGGTATTTTACAACCCACACTACTAACCGGCAAGTGCACCGGGTCGTACCAAGTAATACCTTACGTGAGTAAGGGTCGATCCCACGAGGATTGATGGATCAAGCAACAAAGATTGATTGATTGGCTTAGTTGGGCAAGCAGAAATTGGTTTTGAGATGTTCAAAAGGTTTAAATTCGAATTCAAAATATCAAAAGTATAGACAATTAAATAAATTGGGAATAAAATATGGATAAACAGTTAAGGCTTCAGAGTTATCTATTTTTCCGGATTAAATTTTCTTACTAACTATTTTAATTATGTAGGGTTTAATTTATGTCAAACTATATGTGACTAGACCCTAATTCCTTAGACCTTCCTAGTCTCCTCTAAAATTCATTAACTGCCAATTCCTTGGTCAATTAATTCCAATTAAAGGGTACATGATCAAATTCTAGTTAAATCCAGATAATTAGAATTCAGGAGAATATGTTTTCAAGCTGTTGTTCAAGTATAGAGTTTTTCCAAGTTATACAAGAACTCAAATAGAAAGAGGGTAATACTTCCGTTCCACCCAAATTCATAAGATAAAGAACGAAAATAATTCTTAAATATAAATCCAAAACATAAATTGAAATAGAAAAAGTAATAAAATCAATCCATACAAATAGACAGAGCTCCTAACCTTAACAGTGGAGGTTTAGTTGCTCATGGAATGTAGAATGTAAATTTGTATAGAATTCCCTAATGGAATTCCTCTAATGTAATGTACCTAATAGAAGAGAACTCTCCCCTTTTTATAACTAATCCTAATTAATTTAAAATCTAATTATCTAAAAATAAAAATAATATATTTTCCTAAAAGATAAGATTTGAATTTAAATTCAAATTAATTAACAGATTTTCAGTTGATGGGTGGGGACCACTTGCTTTGTCCATTCTGCAGCTTCTAATCTGTGTTTTCTGGGCTGGAAAGTGGGTCAAAACAGCCCAGAAATCACCCCCAGCATTTTCTGTATTATTGCAGATCACGTATCTGACGCGTCCGCGTCGTCCACGCGCTCGCGTCATTTGTGCAGATTCCAGTCCATGCGTTCGCGTCAGGCACGCGATCGTGTCATTGCAATTTCTCCATTCCGCGCGGTCGCGTGAGCCATGCGTCCGCGTCGGTCTTTGCTGGTCATCTCTTTGGTTTCTTCTTTTTCTCTGCAGAAACTTCATCAAATCCCTCCGAATGCTACCTAAAATAAATAAAATTGCACAAAACTCAAAATAGCATCCATAGTGGCTAAAATATAATTAATTCTTAATTAAACTCAACAAATTATATGCAAATTCACTAGGAAAAGATAGACAAGATGCTCACGCATCATCCGCAACAAGAAGCACTTCTGTATGAAGACGACAAAAGTCCTGTTAAATTTTTTGCCGGTTCTCCTCCCCTTCAACACTCATATTTAGGACAGACTTTGTCAAAGTCGCCAACGTAACACATTTGAGGCTGTCAAATATTGCCTTGTATTCCTCATTCAGTTTGTGATAGTCAACCTTTTTAGGAAACGATCCCCTACAATATTTTAATAGCAACAAATGAGCCAAAAAAGTTCAGTTTAATTTTTTATATACTAATGAACCGAAATTAAAGGTAGCAAGGAACCGAAATTAAAGGTAGCAAGGAACCGAAATTAAGCAAGAAGTGAAAAGTGTATTATCGACGTGGCTTATCCCTAGCACAGCTGCTACTTTGGCAAGTGTTATGTATATTTTTCCATGGAGAGTTTTCAGGCAACCATGATGCTTATCATAGCAATCAATCAATTCTCTTAAGAGGGCGTGAGATACCTTCATTTCAAGGACATGTGTCAGGGCACCGAATCCCATTTCTTCAACTATATCTTTCTTTTCCTGACTCATGTTCTTGAACACTGGTGCTAAATGATAGTATTTCTCCATGTAAAAAAAGTACTGAACAGAGTAACAACCAATTTCAAAGCCCTAGTTACACTATCCACTGAACTGATTAAAAATAACAACAAATTTCATTCCAAGCCTTAGTTATACTGTAAAAATGCATTCACAATAGTTCGATCTTCTAAATAAAGCAAATCAATCCAGTAAACCTAAAATGCAACTAGGAGAAATGCGACATTGCAAGATTTCAAGTGAACACTAGTTTTCTCATACATTTGGTAGTCTATGTTGCTGTTTTTGTTCATTTATGGTTGTTCGTTGCCAAATCTTTTAGCTATTCTTCTACAATAGTGATTTTCGCAGAGAACTTGACTGAAATTTCAGTGATTTTGAGAGAGATTCGAAGAGAAGGATTGGTTTCGTGCATTTTGAAGAAGAATGAATGTTTTACTATAATGAAGCACGTGGAAGTCATGCTTATTTTAATCATGTTGGAGGCGGGTAAATTTATTTGGGCTTGGGTCAACTTGTGATTTAGGGTTTATGGGTTCAGAATTCAGTGTTCAGGGGTTTAGTGTGTTTCAAAATTTCGGTTCACCGTGTTCATGGTTGAGGGTTTAGGGTTCAAGATCTAGGGGTCTAGGGTTTAGGGTTCAGGATTCAGGGTTTTGGGGGTTTAGGGTTTACGATAGGGTTCAGGGTTCAGGGTTCAGGGTTTAGGGTTTCTAGGTTTAGGGTTCAGTGTACAAGGGTTCAGTTTGTTTCAAACTTTTTCAGTTCACCTCATGTATTAATTTCGGTTCACCATGTTCATGGTTAAGGATTTAGGGTTTAAGTGTCTTGGGTTTGGGGTTCAGGGTTTTAGGTGTTTAGGGTATACGGCAGGGTTCAGGGTTTAGGGTTTAGGGTTTAACATTCAGGGTTCTGGTTTAGAGTTCAGTGTAACAACCTAACTATCAAAATGTCACGCTTCCGACTGCGCCACTATGATAGCTCGAGTATTACGACGACTCTTATAATATTTAATACTAAAATCTGAACCTGTTTTAAAACTTAAAAACCACATAGCCTCTCATAAACACTTTTCGTGAAAACATAAACATACATGTACATACAAACCAGATACAATATCATAATATATATATATATATATATATATATATATATACACATAATACTAGCTTACAAACATACCTATCATAAATACATATCCCTCTTACAAACTTAATAAAGATAAAGGCGAGGGAAGAATAATAGCTAAGACAATACAAAAATAACGAATAAACAGGAAAATGAATATGACTATTCTGAAGCTTCGTCGTCCATATCCTGAAAAGGAAATAACCTGTAGGGGAGTGAGAACGTCGTCCTCGCTTGTTCTCACTATAGGATTACAGAAATGGCTATAACAAGATACATAAAATAAAATTATTCTTAGAGTAAAGTGATTGTTGCTTGTCTTATGAGTCTTTCCAAAACCTTGGGTACACAATCGAAATCTAGAAATCCCTTTTTGAAGACTTGGTAAATTTCTCAAATAATTTAAAACAAAACCCTTTTCCTTTCTTGTAAAATCTGAAAAGTTTTTCCTAAACAGCATGAATAACCAACATGTCCCAAACATAGGTTCAATCAAGCCTATGCTGTAAGAGTTTGATTTTTCATACTTTTCTAGACTACAACCATGAAAGCAGTTACCTACGCGGTATAAATGATCATCCCGTTTCAAGCATATGTTCATTAAGTCTATGCTGAACCGGTCAGATACTTTATACAACTAGAACTCAACAAACCAACTACGGCCTCAAGCCTATCCAATCCAACACGGCCCCCCGGCCCAAACAACTCAATCATCCACCAATTCATCACAACCCAACCAATCAAACACAATCACAATTCATGTAGGTCAAACACAATCAATAGTAATTACAACACTTATGGTAGTTAGCAGTTAACATAAATATTCACATAGGCAAACCAGTTACAATATGCACACCCAATCAATGTCACATAAACACATATGATGCGTGCCTGTCCTAGTGGCCATGAGCTCACGCGTCGGTTACATTGTCGAACCCGACTCGGATAAGCGGGATCCAACCACCGTCCTTACCCGTAGTTCCCACAGACAAGTGGGACTAAACCTCCGTCCTTGCCTAGAACACGCAAGCAGGATCAAACCACCTTCATTGCCTCTACTGTAAGCGGGATCAAACCACCGTTCTTACGCGGGTGCTACACCCTCGACAAGCGGGATTAAACCACCGTCCTTTCCCGATGCCAGCGACTTATAAAAAGTATCATCTCAGCATAAGCGGGATGAACCCGACCCTTCTGCCTACCAAACCATAACTCATAAAGCTTGAGGACATCCATATTCAATCAGGCTCAATAACTTATTTCAAATTCATTCTTGGCCCATTTTCTTTTAAGTAACAAACGTATTCAATTCACATCTTGCCAAGAATCACTTTTCAAAACGGAGCCACTTTTCACATCTTTCCAACACTTCCAAACAATCACTAAACCACGCCAAATTCAAAATCTCTTTGAAAGACTCTAAATCATTCATTTCTCAATCAAGATTTGGTCGTAAAATTCCTCAGCGGAGTCTCAAGACTTCAGGGGAGAATAACCTAACTCATTTCTTAAATTCATTGAAAACCACCAAAACTTTAACTTCTTGATTTGAATAAATAAAAAAGTTTACACCAAAACCAAATCGTATTTCCAATTATTACGAACCAATTTCAAAAGCAACCAAACTTAAGCCAAAACCAAATCATTTTTAAACCGAAAACTAATTTCAGTTGCATTCTTAAATCTGTTTCCAAATGCTTGGAAAGTATTTTAATTTTAATAAGTCAAAGTTTTAGAAAATACTTCAAGCTCTTCTTAAAATGTCGTAAAGTGAAATAGATTAATTAAAAACCAGGTTTATTTTAAATCCATTAAAACCCCTCCAAATCTGTTTACTTAAATCAAATTTCAAAACATAAAAATTTTCATATTTAAATTGATTTTTAAGACATAATTCCTTTCTTAATAATTAAATCCAAAATATAAAAAATTTCTTAATAAGGCAAGTTCAAACATAATTTATTTATCAAACATTTAATTCAAAGCATAATTCATTATTTTCAAAATATCGTTCCAATCAAAATCTCAGATTTTATAGAAATTTCGGCAGCATCTCCCCTAAAACTTAGACTTTGCCACCCTGTTCGGGTCCCAACCAAACCAATCCTCAACTCTTTCCAACAGGTTCAAGACCAAATCAGTTTCCAATAAAATCAAAAACTCAAACTTTTAGATTATCAAAAAGCATTTCAATTTAACCAAATCCAGAAATCTCCAATTTATCAAAGCAGACATTATCTCAATCAAACAGGCAACCATATTCATTCAGGACCAAATCAGACAATTCATATAATCACCTGAAACATGTTTTACACAGCATATCTATTTATAACAATTTCTAATTTAAAATAAACCAGTTTGTACAAAAAGCCCCTACCTCGATATGTTGAAATCACAACCTAGACTCGTTAACCAACTCCTTTCGTCTCAACCCGAAATCACCGATAATCAAAATCTCAGCTCCAAGCCACTTTTGCACTTACCATAGCAACACTAATCGCAATATACAATAATCAGGACTCGACCCCACGTTATCAAAACTCATATTCATTAACCAAACACAAGAAAATACGCGAGGCTTTCCGAAACATAACTACTTACTGAACTCGCGAAACGAAGTAGCCGCGAACTCCGAGCACGTTACGCAAGCATCAATACACAACCCTACAACTGATAATGCCACAACACCTTAGCCTAAATTATCAGAACAATACTCTAAAGGGCTTTCAAATCAAAAATGCTTACCGAACGAAGAAGGAACGGCTGAACCGAAATACCGGCGGTCTTCGAACCGGCTCGGCGGCAGTCCGGTAGCCACCTCAAGCGGTAGCGGCAACCCGGACCCCGGCAATGGTGACCGAAACCCACATACAGATACGATAAAGCTTCCGAAATCTTAAAACAAATGAAAACTAAATTCAAAACCCTTACCAGAAGAGTTTTTCAGCGACGGCAGTGGCGTTTTCTGGCGGCCAGAATCACAGAGACGCAGCTCCCTTCTCCGGCGACCATACACAGCGGGCTCTAACCACAGCAGCGGCTAGGAGGCCGGCGGCCAAGGCGGCATCTTCTGACGGCGCGGCAACATGGAGCACGGCAGCGGCGCGTAGACCGGCGACGACTCTCAGCAGTGGCGACAGAGGCAGCAACAGCTCAGACCACATCTATCCAATCTCCGACGCGGGCTCTCTCTCTCTCTCTTCAACCGATGGTGATGATGACGGCAAGAACAGAATCGGCGGCGCGAACACCACAGCGGCGGCAAGTTAGTCAGTGGCGTGAGTGGCAACGAAGGCCCTACGTTTGGCCTCTCTCTTTGGTGGCGGCGTTTGGCAGCAGGAAAAATGGATGGCGGCGGCGACCCCCTTCCCGTGGTGGCTCCCTCAAGAGTTCACTCTCTTTCTGGCAGATGTCTCTCTCTCTCTCTCATCGGCATTGGGTGGCAACAGTGGTGCAGGCTTCAAGTCGAGGTCGACGGCGGCGCAAGGGACCTCGTGAAGACGGCGACTAACAGCGAGGAAGACGATCGGCATGGTGATAGACTCGGCGGCTGCGTCACTCTCCTCCCCTCTCGGTTCTCCCTTCCCTGCTTCCCCCTTCTCCCCTTATTCCTTCATTTCTTTGTTCCTTTCTTTTCTTTCACAGAGGGGTGTTTGTGTTTCTGATAGGGAGTAGGGCTACACACAGATTGGATTGGATTGGATATAGGCTAAAATTCTATCCGATCCGTGATGAGCGGATAATTTATACGCTTTTTGGCATTATTTTTAGGTAGTTTTTAGTAAGTTCAAGCTACTTTTAGGGATGTTTTCATTAGTTTTTATGTTAAATTCACATTTCTGAACTTTACTATGAGTTTGTGTGTTTTTCTATTATTTCAGATAATTTCTGGCTGAAATTGAGGGACTTGAGCAAAACTCTGAAAAAGGCTGACAAAAAGGACTGCTGATGTTGTTGGAATCTGACCTCTCTGCCCTCAAAATGGATTTTCTGGAGTTACAAAACTCCAAATGGCGCGCTCTTAACGGCGTTGGAAAGTAGACATCCAGAGCTTTCCAGCAATATATAATAGTTTATACTTTATTCGGGAATTGACAACGTAAAGTGGCGCTCAATGCCAAGTACATGCTGCTGCCTGGAGTCAAACGCCAGAAACACGTCACGACCCGAAGTTGAATGCCAGAAACACGCTATAACTCGGCGTTCAACTCCAAAGGAAGTCTCAGCTCGTGGATAGATCAAGCTCAGCCCAAACACACACCAAGTGGGCCCCGGAAGTGAATTTATGCATCAATTACTTACCTCTGTAAACCCTAGTAGCTAATTTAGTATAAATAAGACTTTTTACTAGTGTATTAGTTGTCTTTTGACCACGTTTCATCTTTGGTCTCAGTTTTGTCTTATTCTTCATCTTAGGGGGCCATTGATCACGTTTTGGGGGCTGGCCATTCGGCCATGCCTAAATCTTTCACTTATGTATTTTCAACGGTGGAGTTTCTACACACCATAGATTAAGGGTGTGGAGCTCTGCTGTACCTCAAGTTTCAATACAATTACTATTATTTTCTATTCAATTCTCCTTATTCTTAATCCAAGATATACGTTACACTTCAACTTGATGAATGTGATGATCCATGACACTCATCATCATTTTCACCTATGAACGCGCGTGACTGACAACCACTTCCGTTCTACCTTAGGCCGGGCGCATATCTCTTAGATTCCTGATGGACGAAATTGTATCTCTTTATAGAATATGATAATAGAACCTGGTCCAAGATCAACTTCGTTCAACTAACCAGCAAGTGCACTGGGTCGTCCAAGTAATACCTTACGTGAGTAAGGGTCGATCCCACGGAGATTATTGGCTTGAAGCAATCAATGTTTATTTTATTAATCTTAGTCAGGAGGTCAATAGGATTAATTGGATTTTACTTGTAAAAAGCCAAACTACTTAAAATTGTAAGTTGGAATAATAGAGAGTATTATCGTTACTTGTGTGCAGTACTGGAGAATATGTTGGAGTTTTGGAGATGCTTTGTCCTTTGACTTCAACTCTTCCTTGGAATCCTCTTCTCACACGTAGATTCCTTCCATGGCAAGCTCTATGTAGGGTGTCACCGTTGTCAGTGGCTACTTCCCATCCTCTCAGTGAAAACGTTCCTATGCTCTGTCACAGCACGGCTAATCATCTGTCGGTTCTCAATCAGGTTGGAATAGAATCCATTGATTCTTTTGCGTCTGTCACTAACGCCCAGCCCTCAGGAGTTTGAAGCACGTCACAGTCATTCAATCCTGGAATCCTACTCGGAATACCACAGACAAGGTTTAGACTTTCCGGATTCTCATGAATGCCGCCATCTATCTAGCTTATACCACGAAGATTCTATTGGGGAATCTAAGAGATATTCATTCAGTCTGATGTAGAACGGAGGTGGTTGTCAGGCACACGTTCATGGATTGAGGAAGGTGATGAGTTTCACGGATCACCACCTTCTTCACAATTAAGTGCGAATAAACATCTTAGATAAGAACAAGCGTGTTTGAATGGAAAACAAAGGAATTGTATTAAATCATCGAGACGCTGCAGAGCTCCTCACCCCCAACAATGGGGTTTAGAGACTCATGCCGTCAAAAGTATGTAATTCAGATCTGAAAAATGTCATGAGGTACAAGAAATGTCTGTAAAAGTTGTTTAAATAGTAAACTAGTAACCTAGGTTTACAGAAAATGAATAAACTAAGATAATTGGTGCAGAAATCCACTTCTGGGGCCCACTTGGTGTGTGCTGGGGCTGAGATTAAAGCTATCCACGAGTAGAGGCCTTTCTTGGCGTTAAACTCCAGGTTATGACGTGTTTTGGGCGTTCAACTCCGGATCATGACGTTTTTCTGGCGTTTAACTCCAGACAGCAGCATGAACTTGGCGTTCAACGCCAAGTTACGTCGTCATTCTTCGAATAAAGTATGGACTATTATATATTGCTGGAAAGCCCTGGATGTCTACTTTCCAACGCCGTTGAGAGCACGCCAATTGGACTGCTGTAGCTCCAGAAAATCCATTTCGAGTGAAGGGAGGTCAGGATCCAACAGCATCAGCAGTCCTTTTTTTCAGCCTAAGTCAGATTTTTGCTCAGCTCCCTCAATTTCAGCCAGAAAATACCTGAAATAACAGAAAAATACACACACTCATAGTAAAGTCCAGAAATATGATTTTTGCTTAAAAACTAATAAAATTCTATTAAAAACTAATTAAAACATACTAAAATCTACATGAAATTACCCCAAAAAGCGTATAAAATATCCGCTCATCACAACACCAAACTTAAACTGTTGCTTGTCCTCAAGCAACTAGATAAATAAAATAGGCTTTAGCAGAAATTAAGAAGTAATAATATTTTAGAGTTTTAAATGAAGCTCATATTCCTATTAGATGAGCGGGGCTTGTAGCTTTTTGTTTCTGAACAGTTTTGGCATCCCCCTGTATCTTTAAATTTTCAGGATAATTGGCATCCTTAGGAACTTAGAATTCAGATAGTATTATTGACTCTCCTAGTGTAGTATGTTGATTCTGGAACACAGTTATTTTATGAGTCTTGGCTGTGGCCCTAAGCACTTTGTTTTCCAATATTACCACCGGATACATAAATGCCACAGACACATAACTGGGTGAACCTTTTCAGATTGTGACTTAGCTTTGCTAAAGTCCCCAGTTAGTGGTGTCCAGAGCTCTTAAGCACACTCTTTTGCTTTGGATCACGACTTTAACCACTCAGTCTCAAGCTTGTGACTTGGACCTGCATGCCACAAGCATATGGTTAGGGACAGCTTGGGCGCTCCTATCCATTGATGCTCAAAGCCTTGGATCCCTTTTTTACTCTTGGCTAGTGCTCATGGCTTGTTTTTTTTTTTTTTTTTGAACTGCTTTTTCTTGCTTCAAGAATCAATTTCATGATTTTTCAGATCATCAATAATATTTTTTGTGTTCCTCATCCTTTCAGGAGCCAATATTCATCAAATTCAAAGTACAATTTATGCACTGTTCAAGAATTCATTCAGAAAACAAAAAGTATTGCCACCACATGTAATTGATTATAATTTTTATTATTAAGAACTCGAAAAATATAGATTACTTCTTTATTCTAAAAAAATCTACTACTTTATTCATGCCTAATGATGATGAGAAAAATAAATTATAGCTTAATTGAAAATAAAATCAAAATAGACATACTAATTACTACTAAATATCTCCTAAGGTAAATTTCTATAATAATACCATCACTAAGTTAAAGCAGAAAAATTGGAACTCAGCAACCTGTTGTTTTGAGGATTAGATGTTCCTCTGATCTGTGGAGTGTGGTTCAAGGATTAATTTTTGGCGCTTCAGCTCCCTTAGATCACGCCCTTGCTCCTCCTGTTCCTTGAGCAGTTTGCAAATCATGCTACTTTGATTATTCTGTTCTTCCCTTATTTGATCCATAGCTTCTTGCAATCTGGAAATAGAAGCCTCAAGATGTTCCCAGTATTCGAATTGGGGCAGTTCTGGGAGAGCTTCTGATGCTCTCTTCTTGGTTGAATCATCTTGTTGCTGTTGTCTGACCATTGATATTCCAGTAATGGGCTTTTCAATTAGGATATATTCAGTTATTCCCATATTTACTCCAGCATCTTTGCAAAGCATAGAAATTAAGCTTGGATAAGCCAATCTGGCGTCCTTAGAATTCCTGTTTGCTATTTTGTATAGCTCACATGAGATCAGCTGATGGACTTCTACTTCTTTTCCCAACATGATGCAGTGAATCATGACAGCTCTTTTGATGGTAACTTCAGAACGGTTGCTGGTGGGTAATATGGAACGCCCAATGAAATCCAGCCAGCCTCTGGCTACTGGTTTTAGATCTTCCCTTTTTAGTTGAACAGGGACGCCAGTCGTGCTGGTGGTCCACTTGGCTCCAGGGATGCATATATCTTCCAAGATCTTGTCCAATCCTTTATTGACCCTCATCATTCTCCTATTAAAGGAGTCTGGGTCATCTCTCAGTTGAGGAATCTTGAATATCTCCCTGATCTTGTCAGCATTGGTATGAATGATCTTTCCTCTGACTACTGTCTTATGGTCAAAGAGGGCGGCTCCAATGATTCTTTGCCTTTCTGTCTGCCATAAATTAGCATAAAATTCCTGAACCATGTTCTTCCCCACTTTAGTTTCAGGATTGGTCAGAATTTCCCAATTCCTGTTTCGAATTTGCTCTTGGATCTCCGGATATTCATCTTCTTTCAAATCAAATCTGACTTCCGGGATCACTGATCTGTGACTCATTATCTTGTAGTAATGGTCTGAATGTTCTTTAGTTAAGAACTTCCCTTGATTCCAAAGTGGCTTTGGAGTGCTTTCTTTCTTGCCTCTTGGGTTGGGTTGTTTCCCTTTAGGAGCCATGATCAAGAGACACAATAGTTTTTGTGATCACGGGTAAAACACACCAAACTTAGAGCTTTGCTTGTCCTCAAGCAAAAGAGAAGAAAGAAGAGGAATAGGAGGAGAGCAATGTGGAATGGTGATGATGAGGAAGGCGCCGAATACAAGATATAGGGAGGGGGGTGGGAAATTTTCGAAAAATAAGAAAGAGATAAGATAGAAGATATGATTTTAAAAGATATGATCAGAAGAAGATATAATTTTTAAAAGAGAAAGATATGAATAATAATTTAAAAGATAAATTTGAAATTTACTTTTGAAAAAGATTTTAAAAAAAATTAATTAAGTTTTGAAAACAAATTTGAAAAGATGATGGATTGGATTTGAAAGCCATTTGTTCTTTTGGGTTAAGATGTATCTAAAACATTTGCAACATTGGATTTTAGAAATTAGAATAAAAACTTTTGGAATTGGAAGTGATAATTTAAAATATGTTTATGCAAGAAATCATGAATTGAAACATAAAAATTTTGAAAAAAATATGAAGAAAAACGAATTGTACCTCCTCCCATCATCCTGGCGTTGAACGCCCACATGGTGCATGTTTTGGGCGTTCAACGCCCACATGTTGCTTCTCCTGGGCGTTCAACGCCCATTTGGTGCTTCTTTCTGGCGTTGAACGCCAGAAAGTCCTTCGTCACTGGGCGTTTTTCTGAACGCCCAGGATGCTAGCAGACTGGCGTTAAACGCCCAGAAGGTGCATCTTTCTGGCGTTTAACGCCCAGAAGATGCTCCTTTCTGGCGTTTAACGCCCAGATGGCTACCCTTACTGGCGTTAAACGCCCAGTGGGAGCTTCTTTTGGGCGTTTAACGCCCAAAGTATTTCTTACTGGCTTTTTCATGCCAGTGAGCTTCCAAATTTCCCTGTAACTCTGTGACTCCAATCAATTGCTGTTTTACCTTGAAGAGACTTTGACATATACCTGAAAGAAAATAATTAATTAATACGAATAAAATTAAATTTTGTGATTGGCTGGGTTGCCTCCCAGCAAGCGCTTCTTTAATGTCATTAGCTGGACTATTACTGAGTTTTAATTAAGTCTCAGTCTTGAGCATTCTTGCTCGAAATTACCTTCAAGATAGTGTTTAACTCTTTGTCCATTAACAATGAACTTCTTGTTAGAGTCACTATCCTGAAGTTCTATGTATCCATATGGTGATACGCTTGTAATTACATATGGACCTCTCCACCGGGATTTTAATTTCCCAGGGAATAATTTGAGCCTTGAATTAAATAACAGAACTTTCTGTCCTGGCTCAAAGACTCTGGATGACAATTTCTTATCATGCCATCTTTTTGCTTTCTCTTTGTAAATTTTTGCATTTTCGAAAGCAT
Organism: Arachis stenosperma; assembly: GCF_014773155.1. Taxonomy (NCBI): domain Eukaryota; kingdom Viridiplantae; phylum Streptophyta; class Magnoliopsida; order Fabales; family Fabaceae; genus Arachis; species Arachis stenosperma. Next base: position 95,382,205 of record NC_080378.1, read on the forward strand.
TGAGTCTAAATTCCTCTAGCTCATTTAACTGGAGTAATCGTCTTTCTCCAGCTAACTTGGCATCAAGGTTCAGGAATCTGGTTGCCCAGTAGGCCTTGTGTTCCAGTTCCACTGGCAAGTGACACGCTTTTCCATACACAAGCTGGTATGGAGAGGTCCCTATAGGGGTCTTAAATGCTGTTCTGTATGCCCACAGAGCATCATCCAAGCTTCTTGCCCAATCCTTTCTACGGTTAATTACAGTCCGTTCCAGGATTCTTTTGAGTTCTCTATTTGAGACTTCAGCTTGCCCATTAGTTTGTGGATGATATGGAGTAGCCACCCTGTGGTTGACTCCATAACGTACCAGAGCAGAGTAAAGCTGTTTATTACAGAAATGAGTACCCCCATCACTGATTAACACTCTAGGGATACCAAATCTGCTGAAGATATGTTTCTGGAGGAATTTCAACACTGTTTTAGTGTCATTAGTGGGTGTTGCAATAGCCTCCACCCATTTGGATACATAATCCACTGCCACCAGAATATAAGTGTTTGAGTATGATGGTGGGAAGGGTCCCATGAAGTCAATGCCCCATACATCAAACAACTCAATCTCCAAGATTCCTTGTTGAGGCATGGCATAACTGTAAGGTAAGTTGCCTGATCTTTGGCAACTGTCACAATTAAGCACAAATGCTCGGGAATCTTTATAGAGAGTGGGCCAGTAGAAGCCACTTTGGAGGACCCTTGTGGCTGTTCGCTCACTTCCAAAATGTCCTCCATACTGTGATCCATGGCAGTGCCAAAGGATCTTCTGTGCTTCTTCTTTAGGCACACATCTACGGATTACTCCGTCTGCATATCTCTTGAAGAGATATGGTTCATCCCAAAGATAGTACTTTGCATCTGTGATTAATTTCTTTGATTGCACCCTACTGTACTCTTTGGGTATGAATCTCACTGCCTTGTAGTTTGCAATGTCTGCAAACCATGGCACTTCCTGGATGGCAAACAGTTGCTCATCTGGAAAGGTTTCAGAGATCTCAGTGAGAGGGAGGGACGCCCCTTCCACTGGTTCTATTCGGGACAGGTGATCTGCCACTTGATTCTCTGTCCCTTTTCTGTCTCTTATTTCTATATCAAACTCTTGCAGAAGCAACACCCATCTGATGAGTCTGGGTTTTGAATCCTGCTTTGTGAGTAGATATTTAAGAGCAGCATGATCAGTGTACACAATCACTTTTGATCCTACTAGATAGGATCTGAATTTGTCAATGGCGTAAACCACTGCAAGTAGCTCTTTTTCTGTGGTTGTGTAGTTCTTCTGTGCGTCATTTAGAACACGGCTAGCATAATAAATGACGTGCAGAAGCTTGTCATGCCTTTGTCCCAACACTGCACCAATGGCATGGTCACTGGCATCACACATCAACTCAAATGGTAAAGTCCAGTCTGGTGCAGAGATGATTGGTGCTGTAACCAATTTAGCTTTCAGAGTCTCAAATGCCTGCAGACACTCTTTATCAAAGATAAATGGCGTGTCAGCAGCTAGCAGGTTGCTCAAAGGTTTGGCGATTTTTGAAAAATCCTTTATAAACCTCCTATAGAATCCTGCATGCCCCAGAAAGCTTCTGATTGCCTTAACATTGGCAGGTGGTGGTAATTTTTCAATTACTTCTACCTTAGCTTGATCCACCTCTATTCCCTTGTTCGAAATTTTGTGCCCAAGGACAATACCTTCAGTCACCATAAAGTGACATTTTTTCCAGTTTAAAACCAGGTTAGTCTCTTGGCATCTTTTCAGAACAAGTGCTAAATGGTTAAGGCAGGAGCTGAATGAGTCTCCAAATACTGAAAAGTCATCCATGAAGACTTCCAGAAATTTTTCCACCATATCAGAGAAAATGGAGAGCATGCACCTCTGAAAGGTTGCAGGTGCATTACACAGGCCAAATGGCAACCTTCTGTATGCAAATACTCCAGATGGGCATGTGAACGCCGTTTTCTCCTGATCCTGGGGATCTACTGCAATTTGATTATAACCTGAATATCCATCCAGGAAGCAGTAGTATTCATGACCTGCTAGTCTTTCTAGCATCTGGTCTATGAATGGTAAAGGAAAATGATCCTTTCTGGTGGCTGTATTGAGCCTTCTATAATCAATGCACATACGCCACCCTGTAACTGTTCTTGTAGGAACCAGTTCATTTTTTTCATTATGAATCACTGTCATGCCACCTTTCTTAGGGACAACATGGACAGGGCTCACCCAGGGGCTGTCAGAAATAGGATAAATAATCCCAGCCTCTAGTAATTTAGTGACCTCCTTCTGCACCACTTCCTTCATGGCTGGGTTCAGCCGCCTCTGTGGTTGGACCACAGGCTTGGTGTCACCTTCCAATAGGATCTTATGCATGCATCTGGCTGGGCTAATGCCCTTAAGATCACTGATGGACCAACCAAGAGCTGTCTTGTGTGTCCTTAGCACTTGAATTAGTGCTTCCTCTTCCTGTGGCTCTAAGGTAGAGCTTATAATTACAGGAAAGGTATCACCTTCTCCCAGAAATGCATATTTCAGGGATGGTGGTAATGGTTTGAGTTCGGGTTTTGGAGGTTTCTCCTCTTCTTGAGGGATTTTCAGAGGTTCTATTATCTTCTCTGACTCCTCCAAATCAGGCTGAACATCTTTAAAGATGTCCTCTAGCTCTGATTCCAAACTTTCAGCCATATTGACCTCTCTTACCAGAGAATCAATAATGTCAACACTCATGCAGTCATTTTGGGTGTCTAGATGTTGCATTGCTTTGACAACATTCAACTTGAACTCCTCCTCATTGACTCTCAAGGTCACTTCCCCTTTTTGGACATCAATGAGGGTTCGGCCAGTTGCTAGGAAAGGTCTTCCTAGAATGAGAGTTGCACTCTTGTGCTCCTCCATTTCCAGCACCACAAAGTCAGTAGGAAAGGCGAATGGCCCAACCTTGACAATCATGTCCTCAATCACGCCTGATGGGTACTTAATGGAGCCATCAGCAAGTTGAAGACATACACTGGTTAGTTTAATTTCTTCAGTTAAACCAAGCTTTCTGATAGTAGATGCAGGTATTAAGTTGATACTTGCCCCAAGATCACATAAAGCTTGCTTGGTACAATTACCCTCTAATGTGCATGGTATCATAAAGCTCCCAGGATCTTTAAGCTTCTCAGGTAAGCTTTTCAGAATGACTGCACTGCATTCTTCAGTGAGGTAGACTTTCTCAGTTTCCCTCCAATCCTTCTTATGACTTAAGATTTCTTTCATGAACTTAGCATAAGAAGGTATTTGCTCAAGTGCTTCTGCAAACGGAATCTTTATTTCAAGAGTCCTGAGATAGTCTGCAAAGCGGGCAAATTGCTTATCCTGTTCCGCTTGGCGGAGTTTTTGAGGATAAGGCATTTTGGCTTTGTATTCCTCAACCTTAGTTGCTGCAGGTTTATTACCTACAGAAGTGGGTTGGGAAGCCTTTTTAGAAAGGTCAGCACTTGTATGTGACTGATCACCCACTGGCATTTGAATGCTAGGAGTGGAAGCTGGAGTGGCGTTAGACGCCATCTCCTTGTTTGTTACTGGCGTTTGAACGCCAGAACCATGTCCCTTTTGGGCGTTCAACGCCAGATCCATGCTTGTTTCTGGCGTTGAACGCCAGGAATGAGCATGGATTGGGCGTTCAGCGCCAGCATTATTCCTCTCTGGGCTCTGATTGTCCTCAGAGGGATTTTTAGTATCCTCTTGTTCATTTCTTGGTTTCCTGCTGCTTTGAAGTGGGGTATTTAATGTTTTCCCACTTCTTAATTGAACTGCTTGGCATTCTTCTGTTATTTGTTTTGACAGTTGCTTTTCTGTCTGCTTTAATTGCACTTCCATGTTCCTGTTAGCCATTCTTGTTTCCTGTAATATTTCCTTGAATTCGGCTAGTTGCTGAGTTAGAAAATCTAATTGCTGATTGAATTCATTAGCCTGATCCACTGGACTGAGTTCTGCAGTTACTGTTTTAGCTTCTTCTTTCATGGAGGATTCACTGCTTAGGTACAGATGCTAATTTCTGGCAACTGTATCAATAAGCTCTTGAGCTTCTTCAATTGTTTTTCTCATGTGTATAGATCCACCAGCTGAGTGGTCTAGAGAAATCTGAGCTTTTTCTGTAAGCCCATAGTAGAAGATGTCTAATTGCACCCATTCTGAAAACATTTCAGAGGGGCATTTTCTTAGCATCTCTCTGTATCTCTCCCAAGCATCATAAAGGGATTCATGATCTCCTTGTTTGAAGCCTTGGATGTTTAGCCTTAGCTGTGTCATCCGTTTGGGAGGGAAATAGTGATTCAGGAATTTTTCTGACAGCTGTTTCCATGTTTTTATGCTGTTCTTAGGCTGGTTATTTAACCACCTCTTAGCTTGATCTTTTACAGCAAATGGAAACAGTAATAATCTGTAGACATCCTGATCTACTTCCTTATCATGTACTGTATTAGCAATTTGCAGAAATTGTGCCAGAAACTCTGTAGGTTCTTCATGTGGAAGACCGGAATACTGGCAGTTTTGCTGCACCATGATAATGAGCTGAGGATTCAGCTCAAAGCTACTAACTCCAATGGAGGGTATACAAATACTACTCCCATATGAAGCAGTAGTGGGGTTAGCATATGACCCCAGAGTCCTCTTGGACTGTTCATTCCCACTTGCTTCCATATTGAACAATAGAGTTATTTGTTTATAAAGGATTGTGGAATATGTTGGTATTATTTATTTTATAAAAATCAGAATTTTTATAAAATAAAAACGAAATAAATAAATGGAAGTAAAAATATTTTGAAATTGAAAATTGAATTTTTATATAAAATTTTCGAAAAAAATAGTTCAAAATTAGTTAGAAAATATAAATTTTTTTTTTTACTTTTGAATTTTATGATGAAAGAGAAAAACACACAAAAGACACAAGACTAAAAATTTTTAGATCCAATGTTCCTTATTTTCGAAAATTTTTGGAGGGAAAAACACCAAGGAACACCAAACTTAAAAATTTTAAGATCAAGACACAAGAAAAACTCAAGAACACCTTGAAGATTCACAAGAACACCAAGAACAAAAGAAAGAACACCAAACTTAAAATTTTTAGAGAATCAAAATAAATTTTCGAAAATTAAAGAAAACTTAACAAGAAAACACCAAACTTAGAACAAGACACTAAACTCACGAAAATTAGCAATTAATTAAAAGAAAAATAATAAATTTTGAAAAGAAAAATTTTGAAAAGAAACTATCCTATCAAGATTTAATGACTCTATAACAATAAAAATAAAAATAAATTATTCCTAATCTAAGAAATAAAATAAGCCTTCAATTGTCCAAACTCAATAATCCCCGGCAACGGCGCCAAAAACTTGATGGACGAAATTGTATCTCTTTATAGAATATGATAATAGAACCTGGTCCAAGATCAACTTCGTTCAACTAACCAGCAAGTGCACTGGGTCGTCCAAGTAATACCTTACGTGAGTAAGGGTCGATCCCACGGAGATTATTGGCTTGAAGCAATCAATGTTTATTTTATTAATCTTAGTCAGGAGGTCAATAGGATTAATTGGATTTTACTTGTAAAAAGCCAAACTACTTAAAATTGTAAGTTGGAATAATAGAGAGTATTATCGTTACTTGTGTGCAGTACTGGAGAATATGTTGGAGTTTTGGAGATGCTTTGTCCTTTGACTTCAACTCTTCCTTGGAATCCTCTTCTCACACGCAGATTCCTTCCATGGCAAGCTCTATGTAGGGTGTCACCGTTGTCAGTGGCTACTTCCCATCCTCTCAGTGAAAACGTTCCTATGCTCTGTCACAGCACGGCTAATCATCTGTCGGTTCTCAATCAGGTTGGAATAGAATCCATTGATTCTTTTGCGTCTGTCACTAACGCCCAGCCCTCAGGAGTTTGAAGCACGTCACAGTCATTCAATCCCGGAATCCTACTCGGAATACCACAGACAAGGTTTAGACTTTCCGGATTCTCATGAATGCCGCCATCTATCTAGCTTATACCACGAAGATTCTGTTGGGGAATCTAAGAGATATTCATTCAGTCTGATGTAGAACGGAGGTGGTTGTCAGGCACACGTTCATGGATTGAGGAAGGTGATGAGTGTCACGGATCACCACCTTCTTCACAATTAAGCGCGAATAAACATCTTAGATAAGAACAAGCGTGTTTGAATGGAAAACAAAGGAATTGTATTAAATCATCGAGACGCTGCAGAGCTCCTCACCCCCAACAATGGGGTTTAGAGACTCATGCCATCAAAAGTATGTAATTCAGATCTGAAAAATGTCATGAGGTACAAGAAATGTCTGTAAAAGTTGTTTAAATAGTAAACTAGTAACCTAGGTTTACAGAAAATGAATAAACTAAGATAATTGGTGCAGAAATCCACTTCTGGGGCCCACTTGGTGTGTGCTGGGGCTGAGATTAAAGCTATCCATGAGTAGAGGCCTTTCTTGGCGTTAAACTCCAGGTTATGACGTGTTTTGGGCGTTCAACTCCGGATCATGACGTTTTTCTGGCGTTTAACTCCAGACAGCAGCATGAACTTGGCGTTCAACGCCAAGTTACGTCGTCATTCTTCGAATAAAGTATGGACTATTATATATTGCTGGAAAGCCCTGGATGTCTACTTTCCAACGCCGTTGAGAGCACGCCAATTGGACTCCTGTAACTCCAGAAAATCCATTTCGAGTGAAGGGAGGTCAGGATCCAACAGCATCAGCAGTCCTTTTTTTCAGCCTAAGTCAGATTTTTGCTCAGCTCCCTCAATTTCAGCCAGAAAATACCTGAAATAACAGAAAAATACACACACTCATAGTAAAGTCCAGAAATATGATTTTTGCTTAAAAACTAATAAAATTCTATTAAAAACTAATTAAAACATACTAAAATCTACATGAAATTACCCCAAAAAGCGTATAAAATATCCGCTCATCAATTCCCCAACAGATTCTTCGTGGTATAAGCTAGATAGATGGCAGCATTCATGGAAATCCGGAAAGTCTAACCTTGTCTGTGGTATTCCGAGTAGGATTCCAGGAATCCGGAAAGTCTAACATTGTCTGTGGTATTCCGAGTAGGATTCTGGGATTGAATGACTGTGACGAGCTTCAAACTCCTGAAGGCTGGGAGTTAGTGACAGACGCAAAAGAATCAAGGGATTCTATTCTAACCTGATTGAGAACCGACAGATGATTAGCCATGCTGTGACAGAACATATGACCATTTTCACTGAGAGGATGGGATGTAGCCATTGACAACAGTGATGCCCTACATACAGCTTGCCATGGAAAGGAGTAAGAAGGATTGGATGAATGTAATAAGAAAGTAGAGATTCGAGAGGAGCACAGCATCTACATATGCCTATCTGAAATTTCCACCATGGAATTATATGAGTAACTATTTACTGTTTTATTTTCTGTTTATTATTTATTTCCGAACTTATCATAAACCATTTAATCTGCCTAACTGAGATTTACAATGTGACCATAGCTTGCTTCATACCAACAATCTCTGTGGGATCAACCCTTACTCACGTAAGATATTACTTGGATGACCCAGTACACTTGCTGGTTAAGTTGAATGGAGTTGTGATCACACGTGCCATTAGCAGGGATTATTAAGATCCCAATTCATCATACAATGATCTCTTTGGGGTATTTTTGATAGAGCCAATATTTAAATTTCATACAAGTACAAAGATACCAACTTTGAGGATCACAATTTCGTGCACCATTCCGCACTGCTCCCATCGGATTGGATTGGATACTATATCCACGTTTTTTTAGGTCGGATCGGATCGGATCGGATATCGGATATATCCGTGTAATAAAAGATTTGTTTTAAGGCCCTATTTTTGAAAAAAATGTCCATAAATATCATAAAATTAAAAATTAAAAATAAAATAGCAACTCAGCAATTAAAAATTAAAAATAAAATATCATAAAATTTATGACAACACTTGGTGAAACAACACATTAAATCAGTAATTTAACATACTAAAACAGCAACTCAACAATTTAGCACACTAAATCATACTAAAACAGCAATCCCAGCATACTAAAAATACTAAAACAACAACTCAACAAGTTCCAATTGACACATCTCTTCCAGTCTTCCAATTGACACATCTCTTCCAGTCTTCCAATTGACACTATATCAGCAAGCATTCATTCCTATTAAGAAATAACAAGTGAGAAAAATTAGTAAAACATGTTAGAATAATAAATTATTATGTACCAATACAATACAAGCACCATTGAATACCTAAGATGGTTGATGAGATTGCATCCTACTTTGAACTTCAGGATCTCCGACACTAGTAACTCCAGAAAATTCTATTCAATTCAACAATAACAAAATATGTCATGGTATGTCAATGCTCTAAAATGAAAGACAAAAAATGAATAATAATTAATAAAATACAAATGAACTAATTCATTATATACCTGAATCAACAGCGGCATCTCCTTCATCAAGCTCAACCAATATCTTAGCAGGTTTTAACCAATTTTGAGTGCAAATTAACACCTCTATAGTGGTGGGACTCAAACAACTGCGATAAGGGTCAAGGACACGACCTCCCGTGCTAAAAACTGACTCAGATGCCACAGTAGAAACAGGAATGGCTAATATATCTCTAGCCATGCAAGAGAGAACACGATACCTCAAAGTCTTTCTTTTTCACCACCTCAATATATCAAATCCACTAAAATCTTCCGCCACTTCATCTTCCAAATACCTATCCATTTCATTTTTCTTCAACTCACTTAATTTTATCCTTTGAGTTTGCTTTCACTTACTCATAGGATCTTCAATCGTAATACTATCATTCTCACTCATCTCTACACTAGGATTTGGTGTAGTATCCGAAGAAATGCTAGCATCTTGAGTGTCTTTAGGGGGTCGCGGATTCCATATGCTATTTGCTCAAACAATTTAGCAATGATATCCTTCAATTTTCTAAAGATCCTTGAAGATTTCTCACCTTGACCATACATCTCAGACAAAGTAAACTGAATATATTCCAATTTATACCGCGGATCAAGAAAAATAGCAACAAGTAATAGATAGTTCAGAGATGGCTTGTTCACGAAGTCAAAGGAGTAGAAGTATAAGAATGATCAGAATCATCCCAATACTTATCAAATTTAGCCTTCATCGTTGTTGCCATTCTATTCAACACTAAATCATCCCTCATAATCCATTTATTCAAAGTGCATAAAATCTTACACAATACATGGAAAAAAGTATTTGAAGTGACATTCAAAGAACTAGAGAATGAAAGCATTGCATGATAGAAAATTTGTAAAAAATGTATAAAGATACGAGCTCTATTCCAATCCTCATCACTAGGAGGCCCCCCATCATCTTCAAGGTATCTTTCAAAATGAGCATCTTCCCTAGCAAGACGAGCAAATGCCTTTTCAAAATTTTCGGCCACTTCCAACATCAAATAAGTAGAATTCCACCTCGTCAGCACATCAATAATAATCATTTGTCGACTTGTAATGTTTGTCTCATGTGCACACCTCCTAAAGGTTGCTAACCTAGACGGAGATGACTTCAAAAACTTACAAGAAGTTCTAATCCTAGCAATAGATGAATGTAGATCTTTCAAACCATCACAAACAATCAAATTTAAAATATGGGCAGCACATCTCAAATGAACGAATTCCCCACCCAACATAGTACAACCATTCCATTCTCGCATGATTTTAACCAAAGTATTTACAGCAATAAAGTTTGCACTAGCATTATCCACAGTTACAGTATAAAGTTTTCGAATACCAAAATCTTTTAAACATTTCTCTAGAGCTTTTTCTATGGTAACACTAGTATGATCAGCAATCAAATTAAAAGACATGATCTTCTTATTCAATGCCCACCCATCATCAATATAATGAGCTGTTACACACATATAGTTCATGTTTTGAACAGACGTCCAAGTATTAGTAGTTAAAGAAACCATCTGATGATTCAGCTCCAAAAGGGACTTAAGTTTGGTTTTTTCCTCTACATACAACTGCATACAATCCCTAGCAACTATCATACGACTCGGAATCTTAAATTGAGGTTTTATTTCACCACAAAATCCTCTAAAACCAGAATTTTCCACAAACCTAAATGGAAGCTCATCAATTATCACCATCTTACAAAGTGCAAGCCTACACCGATCTTGAATAAAATCTACTACCTTTAATGATGGTGGTTCCTCTAAATTAGAATTTGTGAACACAAGAGTTTTCTGTTTTTTATCAACATGATTTTTCGGGTTCTTCGCACAAGTTCCAATGTGTTTTTTTAGGTTAGAGTTCCCATCCCTACGACTATGACATTGTAACCATTTCAAACAATGCTTACATTGAGCCTTAGTTTCCTCATCATTTTTTTGAAGTGATCCCAAACAATAGAAGGGGGTCTAGTAGACTTTCTTTTACCTGACTGGCCAGATTGTGCTGCTGTCGCCAAAGAAGGAGCATCACTTGAAGCTGGATTGGTATTTGTTTCTCCTCCCCTTGTTGATTCTTTTGGTGTAGATCTAGCGACACTAGATGAAGTAAGAATGCTCCCAACTTCAGACCCACTTGCATTGGTTGTAAGCGCTTGTTTATCAGCCATTCTAATTTTCCAACACAATCCTACAGTTAAATAAGCCATAACACTATATCAGTTTACAAACAATAAACCCTCAGTGCCATATGACTTCAATTAAATAAACCATCTTAATTTTCAAATAATTAAACCTTTAAACCATATAAACCCTCAGTGCCATATCTGTTCACAGTTGAATAAACCATTCAAATTTACAGATTTTATTACACAATAACAGTATAACACAATGATTCAAGTACTTTATAATAAGCATTTATGTACAAATAATTTTTAATTTAAAAATAAAATTAATTTACCCATAATACCTGATCAATTGAAGAGCCGAGAGCAAAAATAATGGAGAAGAAGGACGGCTGGTCTGACTCTGACAGATTCACAAAGCTGCTTGGGGAGAACAAGAAATGATGAACGCGACCATGAGCGCTGGAGGAGGTAACCGCATTACTGGAGGAGACCACCGACCGTGAGCACTGCGCCAGTGAAGAACGCGACCTATAAAGAACGCGTATGGAGAACGACGCGACCGCCGTCCACCGCGTCGATGGAAGAGGCGACGACCGTGCAGCTGGAGCCTGGAAGAACAATAAATAATGACCTTAGGAGACGGTGATGGACAGCGAACACTGGTGATAGAGCAAGGTAGAGCCGATCAGAGAGGAGAAGGAGAGCCAGAGTTTGAGAGTCTGAGTGAGTGAGTGAGGATCTGAGATTGAGAGGAGAGTCCAGAGTCCAGAGAGTGAAAGAGGTGAGGAGCGCTGTGCGGATCTGCAGATCAGATCCGTGGGTATCACTATCAAATCCGCGATCCGATCCTACCACAGTGCGGATCGGATCTGATCCGATCCGATGACTCTGCGGATCGGATAATATCCGCGAAATTCGGATCGGATACGGATAATTACCGCATATCTGCGGATATTATCCGATCCATGTGCAGCCCTAATAAGGAGTGGCGGCTGCTGAGAGCAAGAGAGGGTTGGGGTGTGGCTGAAAGGGAACCGGGTTATTGGGTTAGGGTTTTAGGGTTAGGGTTTCATTTTCAAACATTAGGGTTAGGGCTAGTTTAGTAATTTTAATAAAATTAGAGCATAAAGTATTAATATTTGAAAAACTAGTTAAATCTCTAAAATTACTTTAAAATATTTTTTATGGTATAAAAATACTAATTGATTCCCAATTAATTTCTCTAATTGAAAATACATAGTAATATTATTAATTTTCTTTGTCCTTAAAACTTAAAGTATTGAATGATATAAATATAACTGATCTAAATTCAAATCATGTAAAATTCTTATTATTTCATAACTACTAACTTCATAACTTAATTATAGAAAATAATTCAATAATCGTAAAATTAGATGAAATTCTGATTTAAATAACCAAACCTCATTATTTTTAAATTTCCAAAACTTTAGATCATAAATAGAAAAATAATCCATAAGCATAGAGTTTGGATAAAAACTTTAATTTATTTCAAATTAAATTAATAAAAACTACCTTTAATTATTTTCAATAAAATAATTTCTTGAAAATAAAACTGTAAATAAATGTATATTTTGAGATTAGTTCAAATAGGACTTTTCAAAAGTCTTGGGTCTTACATTCAAAGTTCGGGTTCAGGGTATAGGGTTTAGGGTTTAGGGTTTAGGTTTTAGTATTTTAGGGATTTAGGGTTTATGGGTTCAGGCTTATGGTTTTAGTGTTTAGGGTTTAGGATTTAGGGTTCAGTGTTTAGGGGTTCAGTGTGCTTCTACATTTCGGTTCGCCCAGTGTATTAATTTCGGTTCACTGTGTTCTTTTGGAGTTCATAATGTATTGGTAAATATAGTGATTGCAATCACTCAGAACCTGGAATAAAACAGCAGCCAGACAGTTCCAACAGATATATAATTATTAACATTTGATACATACATTGATATTAAGAATAGATATATACATTAACATTGACATATATATATATATATTTGAAGTATGCATTTTTTGCTCTTTAAACAAGTTAAACAAAATATTGTTAATTACAACTAGTATATGCTATTTGCTATCTAAATCCCCAGATGTGTATTTACAATAAGGGCTGGAGAGGAAAGCAGACGGTTTGGTGAGTCTTATTGCTTCAGATTCTGAAATCACTTGGTCTCTAATTTTGTTCATTTCATGAAACAGAAAATATGGACCATATTGGTATCTGGAGTCATCAATTTCTTTCTCCATTTCAATTGAAATGAATTAGTTACATAAGAAATGAACCCAAATGAAATAAGAACAATATCATTCAAATTCCTAATCATACTGTAAAAATGCAATCACAATAACCCTACATCCTGAACACATTAAATATCAAGTAAATCAAAATCACATTAAATAACAACAAATTTAATTCAAAGCCCTAGTTATACTGTAAAAATGGAATCACAGTAACCCTAAACCTAAACAAATTAAAAGGAGGCCACCGAACCGAAAAATATTCACTTGGTGAATCAAAATTATAAGAGCCACCAAACCGAAAAACATTCACTCGGTGAATCAAAATTATAAGAGCCACCGAACCGAAAATTGTTTATGTGGTGAATAAATGGTGATCAATTTTCAATCAACAAAAATAGTATTTTCTGCATGCAAAACAACTATTAAACAGAGTAACAACCAACTTCAAAGCTCTAGTTACAATATCAAATTAACTGAATGAAATAAGAAAAGAAAGAAGTTTATTAATTTAGAAAGTACTTACTTGTGTCCAAGCTTTATATTTATATCTCTTCTCGCTTTTTATTTTTTGTGGATCTATTATTTCGAGCCATTTAATCACGAATATTTCACAATAATAGCTAAGCAAGAATTGAGTATAATACAATCAACAGTATATAAAATAAAACACATTAAAAATAGTACTACAAAAAAGAAATATTCTTACTTTGTACATTGACCATTCAATTGGATATACTCTGCTTCTTCTCCCAGTGCATCCTCCATTGAGGGTTTCCCCCCAGCGTACACCCTCATCTGGGAAATTATTAAACCCAGAAAGAGACAAAAAAAATTAAATAAACAAAACCAACAACAGTGAACCTCTCATGTACAGAATAATTTCAATAATTTACAAGAAAATAACTTACAACAAATTTGTTTATTTCCTTTCACGAATCATGTATTTCTTCTGGCTTCTTGTTGATTGGGTCAAGGACATAGAATTTCTTTTTGTTTACATCAGTAATCCATAACCACCAATGCACTCCATTACAAATTGGGACAAATATCTGAAGTTTTGGAAAATTATAGAATATTTCAGTGGAAACAATAGCAAACAAGAGAATTATCAAAGAATTTTTAGATATTACAACTTACAAATGGATGCGATGCAAGTTTTCTTTTGTCAAGAAACTGGCAGTAGTGGTCATACTGCTGAATATTAAACATGTGGGCTTTGTTTGTGCTCTTATCAATGTAGTTCTCGCCATATATTCCCACGATAAAATTCTGCAAAATGAACATCAGTTAAATCATATTTCACCGAACCAAACACAAATCATATGCTGAATAAAACGTGAAAAATATTCAATCATCAAGAGAAAAATTTTCTTAATCCAAAAGTACTCAAAAGAAGACATAAGAATCAGGTGGACTAATATTAACATTCTCACTTAACCGAAAAGTAATAAGCAGTGAATAAGAAATTTACTTACCACAATATCCATCAGCACAATGTATATTTGTTCTTGATACCCTTAGTTTTTATTTCATTGAGAATCAAGTTGTGTATACTAACCACCTACAGGATGAAAATTTATGAGATATACTATATAAGAGTGTTTAAAAAAATCATTAATGTTAACGCAATTGGCAAAAGATTTTACCACGGCATGCACTTGTTCTCCGGGCATTAGAGATATGAAATATTCTCTTAATCCCTCGTAGAGTCCCTCGTGTTTCAAGACAAATATTGGTTCATATTCATTGGTACCATCTTTTGCTTATTTCACATGTGTCATCCAATGATAACACTTTTCAATCAGCTCGTTCGTGATTTTTTATTTTTCTACAGGGTTTTGTAAACTTGAGCTGCTATTAAGGTTAATTCTGAAGATGTTCCTTCAACAAATTTTAATGCTGCTGCCACACCAACATCTACCACCGCCTCTTCCAGGATTTCAAGCTGTGAATCACTCTCTTGGGAAGGCTGAGTTGGTTGAGATGCTGGTGGACTTATCCCAAGGCTAAAGGAAGGCCTTTCATCTTCCCTTTTCCTAGGTTGAGCAGCACTGCAGGATGATAGATATTTAACAATGATATTAAACAAAAATAATATTTAATCACTATAGTGAACTCAAATCCAAACTTATAGTGAACCGAAATTATATTAAACAAAAATGATATTAAAGAAAAGCAAGAACATACCTGTCAAATGATGACAAGATTAGAGTTTCTTTTTCTGATTAACGTGCCATTTGAGGTTTTTGTGATTGTTCTTCATCAGAAACTTGATAAATATCGGCATCCTTGAAAAACTCTTCAATAACAAAGCTTGTAATAGACCCCGTAACACCCTGCTTGTTGGGTTTTGGAGGGCAGCTATAAGAAACAGAAGAGAGACCAAAGATAACAACACATTGAATTCATTTATGGTTTTAACTGAACCATAAGCAGTAAACATTATCGATATTTATATAAGCAGTAAAACTTACACATCAACAGGTGCTTCTTGTTTGGATTGTTGCGTTGTTGGTTCTTCGCAGGGCTGTTACAGAGGTCTGCTTCATTAAATAGTAAACATTTCTATAATTATCCCAAACTATTATCATATTTAACAATGATATTTAACAGAAATTACATTAATCATTATAGTGAACTGAAAACCAAACTTATACTGAACCAAAATCCAAACTTACAATGAACCAAAATTATATTAAACAAAAGTGATATTAAAGAGTTTAATGCTTACACATTAGCAGCTGCTTCTTGTTCTGATTCTTGTTGCACTGGTGGTTCTTGGGCTTGTTGCTGTTGTTCTTTTGCAGGGCTGTTGCATTAAATAGAAAACAGTTTAATAACAACCATTAAAATTAATAAAAAGAATTTTTATGTGAAACTTACTCTTTATTAGAAACTTCATACACATAGTCATCTTTCAATAAGTCTTCAATTATAGAACTCGTAAGAGATACTGTAACACCCTGCTTTCCAGCTTCTTGAGGGCAGCTATAATAATCAGAAGAGAGTTCAAAGATAAGAACACATTGAATTCATTTCTGGTTTCAACTGAACCAAAATTAAACCATTTATAAGCAGTAAACATTGAACAAGATTAATGTGGTAAATAAATATTTATTAACTTACTCATTATTAGAAGTTTGTTGTGTTTCTTCTTGTGGAGGGACATAGATGAAGCAATCCTTCATCAACTCTTCTTGAACTGAACTTGGAAGAGACAATGCAAGAGAAGGTCTAAGGAATATAAACAAAAATAAAGTTAATGTTGAATAATTAGAATTTTTTTTTGAAAAATAGGAATTTGCACATTGAAAAACTCACACTTCCAAAGGTTTAGAATGAGTTTGTTGTTCAAACTCAATGATTTATACTTCAGATTCAGGTGTAGCTCTAGTGACATTTAAACACAATTTCCTTGTGATTAATTAAACAAAAATTATTAACTAAATTTAAAAGAGTAACATAAATATTTTTAACTTACACTCGTGGAGTTTTAGACGTCTTTCTTGGAAAGATTTTCTTTTTTCTAAAATATTTGACCGGGATTTTCGGGAAATTTTTCCAAAACAAAAATAACAAATTAAAATTAGAAACCAAGATTAAAAGCAAAGGTCTAGAAATATTTTAAATTCATTTTTAGGCAACCACCGAACCGAAAATACAATATACAGTGAACTAATTTACCTAGTATTGCTCGCAGCATTTACAGAAGATGTAGAGCTTCCTTGAGTCTGTAAGACTTGCTCACTATCAATATTTACAGTTGGCACCCTAAGCAATATAAATAAATATTAGTAATTGAATCTAGAGGAATTAGAAAAGGTTGTAGCAAAAGTAAGCAAAGTAGGAAAAAGAATTCGGGAATAATAAAATGAATCTTACGTCTTAGAGAAATCATTTTGTCCCTGTGGAGAGTCAAACTGATCCGGAGCAATGTTTGTTGACTGAGCTCCATCATTTATTTTCTTTGATCTTTTTTCCCTTATTATCTCCAATGCTCGTTTTCTTTTTTCGGCAGCATTGTCTTTTGCTTGTTCAGGTCTAAAAGTTCATAAAATAAGTATCAAGAAACCTAAAATGTAAGTATTAGTAAAAAAAAATGATTCGAGAAACTTACTCCTTGTCAAGTTGGGTTGGTGTTTTTGCCACTCTTTGTGGTTATTTTCTTCTTTTAATTATGGGTGTTTTCTCAATTTCATTTTCCCTATAAAACAGATAAATACATTGAATTTATACCGGAGACAAGACATTAACAATGAAGTCAACCAAACCCACAGATACCACCGAACCGAAATAAATTAAATTGCTAAACCAAAACTTAGAAGCCCACCAAACCGAAAATAGATATATATGCAATCAACAAAACGTCTCATAGAAATTATGCAATACTTACTCGTTTTCATATTCGCTTGTGCTCTCTGAATCTATAGGCACATGCTTTGTTTTTTTTGGTTTATTTTTTAACCACCTTCAATGGTTGTTTTCTTTTCTTTGTTGTGGTTTTTTTATTTCTTCTTCTCTGCAATACATAAGAACAAGCGCATAAGAACAAATTTAAGCAAATACAAATTAAATGAAATTGATATAAAAATTAAACTTACTGGCTTTCGGATTCAGATTTGGAAAGTATTTCCTCTTCTGAAGAAGAATCCATCTCAACATTTTTCTTTTTTATTTTCTTTCCTTTTTCTTTTTTGTCCAAGTTACTTGTTTTTGTTTTTTCTTTCTTTTTTTTTTTGCTTTATGTACAGAAGTCCCTAAAACAAAAACAAGGTCTCAATTATTTAATCATCAAAATAACAAATTAATAATCCGGTGAACCGAATGAAGTAATCCTACCAAACCGAAAAACATTCATATGGTGAATAGAACATGACAACTATTTATTCATCAAGAAAAATGTTTCTTAATGCAGAAACATTCAAATGAACAAACTAACAATTGCAAGTAGGACAAATAATTTAATTATAATCTAAAAGCATTTCAAAGCAAATTTTTCGGGGAATTTTAGTAGAGTACTTACCAATGGTTGTGTTGTTTCGGATGAAATCCGTTCAATGATCATTTTCCTTATCCAATGGGCCACCCATGGTGCAGGGGTAGCATCAGGTACAAACGGGTGGGGAAACTTTGTTTCATGGAAGTATATCAACATTAATACAAAAACACAGCTATCAATAGACTATTTCTTCCTCTCTCTCTTGTTTTTAACTCCTTTCATTATGAAGTTGAGAACATGCTTTGCCCAATCCCATTCCCTAATGTTGTCCACATGAAAGATTGATGGCTTGTGGATTGGGGAGGCCACACTTACCATTGTGGGGAGCAAGAAGCACTTTTGTATGTAGACAACAAAAGTCCTCTTGAATTTTTTTCCGGTTTTTCTCCCCTTCTACACTCATATCCAGCACATTTCTTGCCAAAGTTGCCAAGGAAATATTTTTGACGCTGTCAAATATTTTCTTGTCTGTTGGATTCAGCTTGTTGTAATCAACATTTTCAGGAAAAAGATTTCCTACAATATTTTAATAGCAAAAATAAGACAAAACGGTCAGTTTAATTATCCGGACACCATGAACTGAAAATAAGCAATAAGTGGAAAATGTATTACCTCCGTTGGTTATAACGAGGGCAGCTGCTACTTTCCAAGGAGTTATGTATATTGTCCCTTGTAGAGTTTTCAGGAATCCTCTCTCTACATCAAATCGATCAAGCAATTCTATCAACAGTGTATTAGAGACGTTCATTTCTGGCACATGTGCTAGACCACCAAATTCCATTTCTTCCACAATATCTTTCTTTTCTTAACTCATTTCCCTGTATACTGTTGCTATCGCCTTTGTTTGGCATCTGCAATAGTGAGTTTTCTGCAAGTTTTGAAACAGAATGTGAGGATATATTTATAATACAAATTAGATATTATTCAAATGAAAGTGGATAAATATATTTAATCTACTTACGTTATAATGTGTCTTCTCCTTCATTGTTTCCATTTTCTTGTTGTGTTTTGCTGTAATAAAAAATTTTGGTCAATATTTCATTCAATATATCAACAACCCACCGAACCGAAAATCATTCATTCACAGAATCAAAATTACAAAAGCTGCCGAACCGAAAAATGTTCATGTGGTTAATAAATGATGATCAACTTTTAATCAACAAGAATACTATTATAGTTATATAGCTTATCAAATTGAAAGAGTTATTTCTAATGTGAATTGTCCTAAACAAAACTCATTCAATACATCAACAACCACAAGCATGTGTATGTTAAACAAGTCAATTAAAATGCCACAACCCACCAAATCGAAAATCCTTCATGCACAGAACCAAAATAAAAAAGGCTACCGAACCAAAAAATGTTCATGTGATTAATAAATGATGATCAACTTTCAGTTGACAAAAATACTATTACAATAGTATGGCTTATCAAAGTGAAAGAGTTGTCTCTAATGTCAATTGTCCTAAACAAAACTCATTCAATACATCAACAACCACAAGCATGTGTATATTAAACAAGTCAATTAAAATGTCACAACCCACCAAACTGAAAATCCTTCATGCAAAGAACCAAAATCAAAAAGGCTACCGAACCAAAAAATGTTCATGTGGTTAATAAATGATGATCAGCTTTCAATCAACAAAAATACTATTACAGTAGTATCGATTATCAAAGTGAAAGAGTTGTCTCTAATGTGAATTGTCCTAAACAAAACTCATTCAATACATCAACAATCACAAGCATGTGTATGTTAAACAAGTCAATTAAAATGCCACAACCCACCAAACCGAAAATACTTCATGCACAGAACCAAAATAAAAAAGGCTGCCGAACCGAAAAATGTTCATGTGGTTAATAAATGATGATTAACTTTCAATCAACAAGAATACTATTACAGTAGTATGGCTTATCAAAGTGAAAGAGTTGTCTCTAATGTCAATTGTACTAAACAAAACTCATTCAATACATCAACAACCACAAGCATGTATATCTTAATCAAGTTAATTAATATGCCACAACCCACCGAACCAAAAATCCTTCATGCACAGAACCAAAATCACAAAGGCCACCGAACCAAAAAATGTTCATGTGGTTAATGAATCATTATCAATTTTTAATCAACAAGAATACTATTACAGTAGTATGGCTTATCAAAGTGAAAGAGTTGTCTCTAATGTCAATTATACTAAACAAAATTTATTCAATACATCAACAACCACAAGCATGTATATCTTAATCAAGTTAATTAATATGCCACAACCCACCGAACCGAAAATCTTTGATGCACAGATCCAAAATCACAAAGACCACCAAACCGAAAAATGTTCATGTGGTTAATAAATCATTATCAATTTTCAATCAACAAGAATAGTGTTCTTCAATGGAAAATAAGTACTGAAGATAGTAACAGAGCTCTAATTAAACTATCCAAACTAATAAGAACAAGCAACTATATCTTAAAGCCCTAGTTATACTGTAAAAAATCATTCACAATAGTTCAATCCACTAAACGAAGCAAATCAAACCAGTAAAACTAAAATGAAACTAGGCGAAACGCGACATTGCAATATTTTAAATGAACAGTAGTTTTCTCATACATTTTGTAGTCTTTGTTGCTGTTTTCGTTTGTTTCTAGTTGTTGCTTGCAAAATCTTCTTCTGATTCATTTGCAGTAGTGGTTTCCGCAAAGAATGTGATTGCAGTTTGAGTGATGTTCAGAGAGATTCGAAGAGAGTGAGTGTTTTCATTTATTGGTTTCGTGTTGAAGATGTAATGTTCTTTCATAATGAAGCGCGAATGAAAAACGAGACGTTTTTTGTGTCTGGCGCGTGTTTCTTAGTCTCCATTTAATGCGCTTAAATCAATTTGGGCTTGGGCCAACTTGGTTATATACTTATATGGATGTGTAGCAGGCTTATAAAATAAATTAAATATAAGCTGTACATTAGTTTTATAATAAACCAAACCATAAATGGTTGACGTAAATCAAAACATGCATAACTCTTCCATAACAAACCAGAAATTACAAAAAATAAATTCAGAGGATATAAGTTCATATGAGACATTAAGTTTCATGGACCATCCCTTTACCTAATTGGCTCACAAATTACTAATTAGGAGCTGGAAGAGATATTAATACTAAAAGTTTTTTATCAATTAGATTCTTATGTAGCTACTACCTCAAAAAGCAACTCACACATAGAAAATTTTTATCATGAAAGACATACTAATACTAAAAAATTTAATTAATTATAAGGCATAATTTTATTAGCAAAAATTCTAATATCAAGCTAATTATTGTGATCTGTTAATTTCTACTTCTTTTTCCTATAATAATATAAATTATTTTTAAATTCTAAATACTAAATCTTAAACTCTAAAATCTAAATTTCAGATTTGAAATTTTAAATCCTAATTCTAAATCGTAAAACCCCTAAAAATAAGGATTTACAGAAAAAAAGTTAATATTATCTAATTAAAATTGATTCCTTATGTTTATTCTTATTGTTATGAAATATTTAGGCTCAAATATTTTAGCAATCCAAATCCAAAGTGTAATTGAAAAGTGCTCCTTATAACATCTTTATTGGCTCTCTTAAATTGGTTAGTTTGGTCCCTTCTAATATATTGTTCATAATCTCTGCTCATTGTGCAAACAAAAGTAGATCATTTCTAATTTTGTCAAAATTCTGTTTTGTATATTTGTATAATTGTTTAAATAACTGAGAAGAACACAAAGAAAAGAGAAAAACAGAAACAAAAAAAGTAAAGTGTAACCTACTAGCTATCCAAAATCCACCACCAACAACAGCGAAACACTTGAACCTACACCCAGAGCAGTAAAACTTTGCACCAATTCCATTTTATATTTAAGTGGTAGAGCAGAGTAAGAGTTCAAAATCAAAGACAATTAATATAAGAAATTGAGAAAAAGCAAAAATAATTAATAACCAAGTTAGTAAAATAAGAAAAACTCACCACAAACGCAGCAGAGCAGTGATCTCAACAAGGACCAAAGCCCTCCGGAGACAATGGAAGACCGTATACAACTTCCAGCCAAGGGGAATCACGAGCACAAACTATGTATGAAACTGGTCACAAACCACGAAACTAACTTGTAGCAAAGGAGAAAAAAACAACAGAAGCGTGCAACGGAGACTATAGAGGAGAGTTTGACACAAGGGTACGGCGAGAGTGGGAGGCTTGCGGCCCCAACAGATGGTGTCTGATTGTAACGTGAAGATGGTTTGGCTTTGGTTAGGGTTTTGGGTAAAATAGTGGCTGATGAGGGATATAGACATGGGTGAAACAAAAAGCTAAAAGTTTGGTTGTATTTCAAAAATCTACCATGTAATTTTGGACCTAATTTGTACCGATAAACTAAATCAAACTTTTATAAATTATATTTGTGTAAAGTGATCCTTAATAATAATAATGCAATTTAAGTTGTTAATTATGCTGCATATAACGTTAAACTTCTATTAATACGAATTAAATTGCTCGTTCGTTATATTTATTATTTTTTCTTCTTAGTAAATTAATTTTAAATGTTAAATTTTTTCTGTTTAAACAACAAATTTAAAACTACTTTTTAAACGGTGATAGTGCAATATAATTCGGTAGGAGTAGATATATTATTATTATTTCATTTGAATTTCAAATCAAATTTGAATAGTTATAATTTTTTTGTTATTAAAAGGTTATATAAAGACTTCTATTCTCTTCTACTAACACAAACAGATTATTATTATGAAATCTTCTTCTCCAAATTCATTTTCTAAAATCAATATCTACTCCTTTTCATTTATTTATTTTTTGTTTTGTTGTCACATTCACCCAGGTCTCTGTTTTAGTTCTCAATACTAAAATCATTCCTGCATGTGTATCAAATAATCTTCGCTCCTTGTTAGTGTTGCAAGTGTAAGGAGTGTTAAAGTTAGTCCCACATCAAAGAAAGCAAGGAAGAGTGAGGAGTTTATAAGATGATTCATCCATTAACTTGACATCTTAAGGTTTTGAGTTGGATGTGGTGTCTTCTCATCTTATGTTCCTCACTTGATTCCTCCTCGAAATCTCTCCGGTTGTCGAGAGCTCCCCACGGTTAGCCCAACAAGTGGTATTAGAGCCGATGGTTAATCGGTCTGGTGGTTTTAAGGGGTATTCAAGGTGAAGCATCGAAAGTCTTCCCGGCAAAGGTGGTTCGGACGGCGTGTCTCGCGGTGTTTTGCGGCGGTGTGATGGACGAATACTCATATGTGGTGGAAGAGTTAGAGGGGAGTTGATGCTTGATGTGGAGGCTCACACTTGAGGGGAAAATTGTTAGTGTTACAAGTGTGAGGAGTGTTGAAATTAGTCCCACATCAAAGAAAGCAAGGAAGAGTGAAGAGTTTATAAGATGAGAGACCCATTAACTTGACACCTTAAAATTTTGAGTTGGATGTGGTGTCTTCTCATCTTATGTTCCTCACTTGATTCCACCCCGAAATCTCCCCGATTGTCGAGTTGTCGAGAGCTCCCCACAGTTGGCCCAACACTCCTAACTTATGCAAATATCTTTATGAAAAAATTAATTTTTGCCGTAATGTTTTTTTTATCTTTCACTGACCCGTTTGAAAATGCTTTGATTATCTTTTTCAGGATTTCTCGTTAACATTGGCGTTAAAAAATTTTTGTGTTCTAACTAATGATTATAAACAAAAGACATCTGATGATTATGTTCATGTCTATTTACTTTATGTGCCATTTTAATGTTTTTTAGTTTTTAACTAATTCTTTTAATTTTAAAATTAAAAGTTCATAATTTTTATAGTTTAATTATTTTACTATAAAAAATATAATTTATTATATATATTTACAATTACTACTTTAATACCATGATATAAAGTATACTAAAATTTGATAAACGATAGTCACTAATATATTATTTAACACATAATTATTGTTTTAACTTATTTTTCAATTATTTATGTTGTATTTAAAAAATAGAATGAACATTAATGTATTTATTTTTAATTTAGAATTATAAACCCTGAATTTCAATTTTTGAAAATAAAAAAGTTTTTCAAAAATAAAGTTAAACCTTATTTGGCAGACTACGTTATTATTATTTTAATTTTAATTGGAGAATGATCTATTTATTCCCTCTTAATGAATATAAATCTTAATTATAAAACACATTTATGAAGTTAATGTTTAACAATGATTCTTGTGCTTAATAAACTATCATATGTTTATCTAAATTTTGCAGTTGTACACCCTACATTTAAAATAAACATTGGTACCTTTGTCGGAGACCTTGAAGTCAAAACCGTACCATGGCAGACGACATTCCTAAAGATTTGTTCATAGTTTCTGACTCTCAAACTGTAGAAGACGAGTGACATATCAATGAGTGTGCATTAGTGATACGTTCTCGAGCTTATAGGAAAAAAGCTATGGCCAGAGATGTGCATTCTTTGAATCGGAAAGAGTCTTGAGAAGGAAAGTACGATAATGAATCGGATTAGAAAAAAAGTTCTTGAAACGGGAATCCGACTTAGTAAGAACTAACTTTGCCATGCATTCTTATCTCAACAAATTCTTGGAAGAATACAAAGAATTTTTAGATTGAAATTGTTTTTAATTTTCTGAATTCACCCGTATCATTATCTTTTCTTGTATATTTATGATTGAATACAAATATAGAAGATCTTATAGTACATGAGGTAATCTAATTACAATAATTTGTTGACATCGTTAGACAAAAAATTTTTAAATTTTGATTAATTTGATTTTTCTTAAAGGTAATTGAAATCTAGTGTAACGGTTCAAGTAAATTAAAGATAAGAGAAAATAATTAGAACCCATATATAAGAGGAATTATGCGTGGTTGAATTATGCATTTTTCACTGGCCTTTGTTGAGGTTTTCTCGTAAAAATTGGTGGTCTAAATCTTTTATGGTCTAAATAATGATTCTAAACAAAATACTTTATAATTATTGTGTTTAGGTCGATTTATTAACTGAAGCCAGTATAACTTTATTTAATATTTAACTAAATATTTAAAATTTTAATTTTTTAAATCAATTAAGTTTTATATTTTAAAAATTTCATAACAAACCCAATTCAAATTTTAAATAGTTATTATTATCTTAGTTTGTACAAACTAATTTTTCTATATTTTATTATCATGATATTAACATACAGTTAAAATAGTACCTATCTATTATTAAATTTGATTTCAACCAATTCTAAATGGTTAGAAAATTTTACATTCCTTAAGGCTATATAAAGACTTGAATTCTGTCATTTTTTAAAATTCTCAATTTCCAAATATAAAGAAAGGTGTCAGGTAAGTTTATTCCCATCACGATTATTACTAACACAAAAATTAATGTATTGAATTTTTTATTTTTTCCTCTATTCTTCTCTTTCTGTTATGTCAGTGTTCTATATAAAAACTTTCTTTGCATTTAATAATGTTATTTAAATGATTAATGTGGACATTAATTCTGTAATTTTTTACAATTCATAAATACAAAAGATTATAACTCTTGTTTGTATTTTTCCTATTTAATTTATGTAAGTATTACATGCTGGAGGGAGGATTTATTTAATTTTACTATACACATAAATAATCCCATTTATTTTTTATGTTGTTAAAATTTAATTACATCCAACAGAATTTAATTTCATACTATGTATGTATCATTCTTGTAAACTATAATTATTGTATAACATGTTTTAGTCTTTATTCGATGATTGATTCAAGTAGTTTGACACTGAATGTGTAAAATGATATTTACTACACACTTATATTTTTTTTCGTTTATTTATGCTGACAATCCTTTTTAAGATTATACTGTGTGATTAATTTTATGATTTTTCTTTCTTTTATTTATGCTCACATTAAGGTTAAACTGTGCTATTAATTTTATGATTTAACCGACTATTGGATTGTTTCGATATTCTGTTAAGAGAGGAAATTTTATTAAGAACATCAATAACACCGACGAAGGTATGTTTTCATTTTCCAATAATAAAAAATTTATCAAAATCAATATTACGAGTATTTTCCATGCTATTCAGTTGAAACATAATTTTTATCGAGTGGTACCCTCTTAATTAAATAATGGTTAACTAAAGTATCTAATTATTATATATAAATTGATTGTTGTACATTTATAATGGCAAGATTTACAATCTAACGTAAAAATATGGAAGTCATCAATAAGAAAGTCAAAATTAACTAATCAAAGGCGTGAAATTGACTTACTATGCATTTTGAAAAACACAAAAATATATTTCAACTTACGAAAGGTAACATTTTTATCTCTATTTTTTGAAGGAGTGAAAATACTCAAAATTGGAAACACAAAGTAAAGAGATCAATATATTTACATAGATCGCTCACCCATCATTATCGAACACAGTAAGTCATCATCCACATGACATTACATATATTGTTTGATTATCTTTGTTTATACCTTCAACAAATTCAACTCCTGCCATTGTTATTTCTAATCATAGTTATTTCTAAACAGCTCATAAACCAATCAACAATAAAATCCACAATAATAACCCGAAATTTTAGCAATTTAGCAAACTCATAAATTTAGCAATTCAATAATTTATAAACTAATAAATTTAGCAATTCAGCAATTTATAAACTAATTCAAACTTCAGTAAAAAATATTTCAAAACAAATTCAACTATTTCAGTAATTCAACCTTTCAATTAATGTAAAATATTTTAACTTTATATTGGATATGGATAAAAGCTAGATTTTAGAGCCACGAGGTAGTACAAAATATAAGCAACGATTGAATAATTTCCTAGATTTTGCATTTGCTAATGCATCATCAAATGGAATGATTAAATGTCCATGTCCAAAGTGTGGGTTTCAACTTATGCAAATAAGAGAAGATGTGTACGACCACCTGTTGCTAAGGCCCTTTCCCCCAGGTACACTATCAGGATTTATCATGGTGACAAACCTTGTGACAATGGCACAAAATTCAAGCGCATAACTGATAATTCGAAATTCCAACCAAATCCAATGACGCAAATGGTCAATGAGGCATTTGATCTCTCAATGCAAGAGGGGGCGATGACACCACAATGGATGAACATGCTGAGGATGATGGGCAAGAATTTCCAAATTTATATAACAAGCCAAGTCGCGCGGCGAGTGATTTTAATGATTTAGTTGCTGATGGAGAGCAGAAATTATGTCTCGGATGCTCAAAATACTCAAAGCTATCATTCCTAGTGAAACTTTACCATATAAAGTGTTAGTGTGGTGTTAGTGACAAGGCAATGTCAATTATCCTAGATTTATTGCGAGATGCATTTGACCATGCTAAACCTCTGAGGACATTCTTTGAGGCCAAGAAGATGATTAGGAAACTAGGAATTGAATACAAGAAAATAGATGCTTGTCCAAATTATTGCATGTTATACCAGGGTGATGATGAAAGCTTGACCAAGTGCAAACAATGTGGGACTTCAAGATGGAAGCAAAAGGCGCGAAAGGGTTCTATTCTCAATCTGAAAACTTATGTCAAGAGAAATGGAAAACCAATACTAGCAAAGACTCTTCGGTACTTTCCTTTCATCTTGTGACTGCAACGGTTATTCATGTGCAGCAAAACATCTAAAGACATGTTATGGCATAAAGAGGTTCACAATAATGACAGTTTCTTTAGGCATCCAATAGACACTGAAGCATGGAAAACGTTTGACGCGAAGAATACTTCTTTTTCATCGGATCCGCGTAGTGTTTGCTTGGCCTTGGCTAGCGATGGATTTAATCCTTTTGGGAACATGAGCACAAATTATTCCATTTGGCTGGTGATTCTTATCCCATACAACTTTTCTCCATGGATTTGTATGAATCAAACCTCTTTATTCTATCTATGATTATTCCTAGGCCTAAAATGCTAGGTAATGACATAGATATTTACCTGCAGCCCTTGGTTGATGAGTTGAAGAAACTATGGGAAGGCGTTAAAACGTACGATGATAATAAGAAATGCACTTTCAAGATGTTTGTGGCATTGATGTGGACTGTTAGAAATTTTTCAAGATTAGGAAACTTATCTAGGTGGAATACGCGTAGCGGGTTGGCATGTCCTACCTGTAATTTGGATGATAAGGCACAACAACTCACATTTAGTAAAAAATAGTGTTTTATGGGTCATCATCGTTTTCTAAGTCAGAGACATAAATTTAGACTGGACCAGGTAAGATTTGACGGCCAAGTAGAGAACAGGGATCCCCCAAAGATGTTGTTTGGAACAGATGTCTTGAGGCAACAATCAAATGTTCACGTGTCATTCGAAAAGACGACAAACGTGATGAACAAAAAAGATGCAGTGGTGAAGATGCCAACCAGTGTGACACAAATTGGAAGAAGAAGAGTGTTTTCTTTTACCTCCCACATTGGAAAGAAAGTATGCTGTGTCATAACCTTGATGTAATGCACATAGAGAAAATGTATGCGATAACATAGTGTTCACTAAATTAAATGATAACGGGAAGTAAGACAATCTGAAAGCTCGAAAGAATTTACAATGCATGGGCATAAGGCCAGAGTTGTGGCCACGCGATGGTGAAAAATATCCTTCTACAATATTTACCATGTCAAAAAGTTGTCTTTCCAGATGGTTATTCCAGCAATATTACGCATTGTGTTTACTTGCGACAGTGCAAGTTGACTAGGTTGAAAAGTCATGATTGTCACATTCTGATGGAACATTTACTTCCAATTTTGGTCAAGAATGCAATGATTGTCCCCGTGGGCTGCGTAATTGCCGATCTGTCGTATTTTTCCGAGCACTCTGCGGGAAAGCCATTAACCCTCTATAGTTTGATGAACTCCAAAATCATGTTGTTCATGCCCTGTGTTGTATGGAAATGATTTTTTCTCCATCGTTCGTCATAGTCAAGGTACACCTTATTGTGAATCTGGTTGAAAAAGTAAAACTTGGTGGCCCAGTATATTATCGGTGGATGTATCCAACAGAGAGGTTAGTTTATATACAACCCGTTTACAACATGCAGTTCAATAATTAATTTATACTAATTGTATGAATTGTTTTTTTTAAGGTATCTGAGTCGTATGAAGCAATATGTGTGCAACAGGACTCATGTAGAAGGTTCAATTGCGGAAGGCTACTTATCTAAGAAAATTCTAACTTTTTACTTTAGATATCTAGATAATATTGAAACTAAAATGAATCGACCGGTGCGAGTTGACGATTAACCTAGTGGAGTAATCTCTAATGCATGTGAAATTATGTTCCCAAAAGTTGGAAAGACATTAGGGGCTGCAACACATTTTAAGCTAACTCAAATGGAATGACATCAAGCACATCATCACGTGCTAGTCAACTGCGAGGCTGCTTCTGAATTTATTGAGTAAGTAATCTTATGTTATAGTTCAAATCTCGGATGTAAATCTTTTCACTCGTTCACTATTTGCGAATAACGTTCTGCTATTTTATATAGTTCATTTAGAGAAAAAACAAAAAGAAGTTTACGAGATCAAACAAGGTCGCAATCGAAAATAGACAGCATTGTGCACAAGAAATTTGTTCAATGGTTCAAGCAAGAGGTTAGCATAAAATATGCGTTATACCAATTGCCTTGATAGCATAAAACATATACTACGATATTCTACCTTTTATGAAATTAAAAATGGTTGTTATATGGTAGCAGGTTCTAATGGATAGCACTCAGTATTCAAATGAACTTAAATGGCTTGAATATGGACCCATACTTCAAGCAACACATTATAGGCATACAATGTCAATGGGTATAAGTTTAGAACAATGACAAAGGACGAAAGGATGAAAACCCAAAATAGTAGAGTATATATCTCGTCTAATACACGAAGTTATGCAAGCATGCATGACAAAAAAAATGCATATTAGTAACATCCCATACTATGGCAAAAATAGTAGACATAATTGAATTGAATTATAATTGTTGGTTCTCAATCATGTTGTTCAAGTGTGTTTGGGCAGATACGACTACTAGTAGAGGCATAAAACAAGATCATTTGGGTCTTACTAGTGTTAACTTCTCTTGTTCGATACACACTGGTGATCGATAAAACCATGAACCATACATATTGGCATCAAAGGCTCATCTCGTATACTATGTGGATGATGAAGTAAATAAAAAATGGAGTGTAGTTGTTCATGTCATGCCACGAGACTTGTATGACATGGGAGAAGAGAATGAAGAAGTTGGAGTTGGTTTTTCTCCACATCCAGGGTTGAACATTTTAGCGACAACTACCATTAGAGACTTGCAGTTGACAAGGAATGATGATATAAAAGACCCCGCAGACAATGCATCTAAAAATATTGACGAGGTTTCATAATGGAAACAGGATTAAAGTCAACGATTGTTAACAAAGGTCTTTTTATAATTATTGTGTTTAATAATGTTAATGGTGTATGTAGTTTGATAGTTATATCATGATTGGTATTTTCAGAATTCAATTAAATCTTTACTGAATTGTTAGTTTTATTAAATAAAAGTCGTTTCCCATTTCTTTAAATGATTTTTTTAGAAATAGTTAGCTTACAATGAAGTATTAATTTCGTTATTATTGTTGATGTTCTTGATGTCGTTATTATGATAATCATGCTATCTATTAGTTATAATCGATGCTAAAATTATTATCAGTAATAAATATTAGAGCACATAAAATGATTGCTTAACAGGACAAATAAAAATGGAGGACTTTTCATCATGCTGTGCAAGCATAATATTCACTAAAGAGATGGCTATGGCCTCTCCATTCTCTTCATTGGAATATACAATTTCTGTTGCTAGAGACATATGGCTTTGTAAAGTGAATATGAGGTGTTAGTTGGAGGCTATATCAGGATGCTCTTGTTTCAACCAATACTTGAAAACGGCTAACGAATCTATCATGCAGGTTTGTTCATCAAGTATACCCTATTAAACTTGTCTTCAATTATATTTGATTAATACATATTTTAAGTTGACATATGCAAACAAACTTGCTGCAATAATATTTGCAATGTCAACATTCATATTTATTAGAACTTTATGAATGGGGATCAATATACGAAAAGAAATTTGGATATATTTTTGTGACATGTGCATCTGGGAAGAGCTCTGAAGACATACTTGCTGAATTGAAGGTAAAAAAAATATATAATATGAAAAGTTCATCATAAAGAAACAGTGTTTTACAAAAAGGATGATGAACTATATTTTTTAATATATAGATGCACTTTACAAACAAGCATACGGTTGAGTTAGATACTGCATCACATGAGGAAATAAAATTTATAGAATTACATATTACAGAGCTTTTTTTAAAGAAATCTACACAAACTATCAACAAAGGAGATGGTAATCGTTGTTTATTTTTATTTACTTTTGAAACCTATCTTACCATATTAACGTACCTATTTTTCCAAATTACTTTCTAATTACTTGGGGATTGTTGGTTTCGTTTAATTATACTAAGATTTTTGTATGCGGGTTGATATTTTCAGTGTTAGATGAATATTCAGACAAAATAGTTAATGACAGTCTAGATGGCACAGAAATTGATTCAGAAGACAATTTAGATGATATCTCCTTTGTTGAAATTGACATCTCCATGCAGTTTGATCTGAATAAGGTTCCGGAAGAAGACAATGAAACTTTAAATGACCAACAAAAAGAAGATGATGTATACATTGCAAAAAGGGCTTCAATCTAAACAAAAAGTCATGGTTGAGACATGACATATTAGATCTTCTAACACGTGAAGTCAGTAGATTCTTGACAGAATATTTTTTGCCAGGTCAATACGATGTTGAAGATAAAATTTGACCTTTTATTTTAAGACTTATATTATTTCCCTTATTTTAATAGTTTGGGTTGCGGTATTACATATTTCACTACTTTAAGAATTTATTGATTTAAATTTAATAAGGTATAACTTCGAAGAAGCCTACTATTAATGTATGCTCAATTGAAATTAGCATTGATTTATACATATTTTACATATTTCTTTCAGATTTATGCTTGAATGCAAACTTAAAAGATCTTATAGTAAACGAAAAAATCTAATTGTAAATTTCTTCACATGATTAAATAAATATATTTTTAAATTGAATATTTTTTTACGTAAAATAAATCCAAACATAGTGTTACAGTTTAGGTAATAGTGACTTGTAAAACCCGGTCAAATCATAATTAATTAAATAATAAATTAAATAGGAACGAATATGGTTAGAAAATCTAGCAATCGGAATTTGATAATTTAAATATAATATTTGGAGACTCAGTGAATTTTTCTGAGTCGGAAAACATAGTTTTCTGAATAAAAATGTGCATTGGAAATTTGACCGGTAGTACCGGTTGCGATCTATCTGTTACTGTGGCTGAGAAAATTAATTAGAAGTGAATAATTTTAAGAAATAAGAATTTATAATTTGGGAAGATAAAAATTTTTAAAATAGGGTTTAAAGCTCTAATCTTAAAAGTTTTGGCCCAAAATTGGGCCAACAAACTAAACCAACTGAGCCCAAGACCCAACATATATAAACATTACTTATGAGCATTTTAGCTCATAAACCCTAAAAATGATAAGGAGGGGCACTGAAATGGAGAAGAGAGGAACAAGAGAGAAAATCATATCTCCATCAAACTTCAAATCACTATAACTTTTGATCCGGAACTCCGATTGACGAGCCATTTGTGGTCACGCATCGCTCTTCTCATCCTCTACAATTCTATCTAAATTTTGTGGTGAGTATTCCACTGTTCTCTATCCATTTTTCATTTTTCTCTTTAAATTTGAATTTGGTTTGGGTTTTGGGAAAATCTTGTGATTTTGGTTGTTTAGGAGTGTTCTAGTATGAGCTATGGGTGATATTCATCACAAACTTCAGTGGGTTAAGGTAAGAAACCCTCCAACCCTTGTGATTTATTGTTTTCATGAACACTAGGTTGATGTATATATGTGAAATTAGTTATGTTAGTGTATTTGGTGATTTTGGTGCACAATGGGAAGATTCAACTTGCTTGTGGAACTTTAGTGTGGAGATTTAAGCTTGTGGGCCTTGGAGAAGAAAATTCAAGTTTGTGTGTAAACCGCTGTCATTAAGGTATAGTTTAAGTTTCATTTAAGTACCGTGTGGTGTGATAAGAATTTCTAGGCTAGATGCCCCTAGAATTAAGTTTGGATTGTGTAAATGGTTGGTACTAATATGCATGGTTGATATGTAATGTAAATTAATGATTGGGTTGAGAATTGTGTGAATTTGTATGTTTGGTGTGTTGAGAATTTGATGAATTGGATAATGAATATTGGTTTGTGGAATATGCAATTAAATTGTGAATTTGGGCCGGAGGCCGTGAATCTTGGGCCGGAGGCTGGTGCACGAAATTGTGATCATCAATGGCGCCATCAACATGGTATGCTCAATTGCAATCTCAACTCTTTATCACAACTTCGCACAACTAACCAGCAAGTGCACTGGGTCGTCTAAGTAATAAACCTTACGCGAGTAAGGGTCGATCCCACGGAGATTGTTGGTATGAAGCAAGCTATGGTCATCTTGTAAATCTCAGTCAGGCAGATTCAAATGGTTATGGATGATTTATGAATAAAGCATAAAATAAAGATAGAGATACTTATGTAATTCATTGGTGAGAATTTCAGATAAGCGTATGGAGATGCTTTGTCCCTTCCGTCTCTCTTCTTTCCTACTGTCTTCATCCAATCCTTCTTACTCATTTTCATGGCAAGCTGTATGTTGGGCATCACCGTTGTCAATGGCTACAGTCCCGTCCTCTCAGTGAAAATGTTCAACGCGCTCTGTCACAGCACGGCTAATCATCTGTCGGTTCTCAATCAGGTTGGAATAGAATCCAGTGATTCTTTTGCGTCTGTCACTAACGCCCAGCCTTCAGGAGTTTGAAGCTCGTCACAGTCATTCAATCCCTGAATCCTACTCAGAATACCACAGACAAGGTTTAGACATTCCAGATTCTCTTGAATGCCGCCATCAATTCTAGCTTATACCACAAAGATTCCGATTAAGGGATCCAAGAGATATCCACTCAATCTAAGGTAGAACGGAGGTGGTTGTCAGGCACACGTTCATAGGTGAGAATGATGATGAGTGTCACGGATCATCACCTTCATCAATTTGAGGAACAAGTGATATCTTGGAACAAGAATAAGCTGAAATGAATAGAAGAACAATAGTAATTGCATTAATACTCGAGGTACAGCAGAGCTCCACACCTTAATCTATGGTGTGTAGAAACTCCACCGTTGAAAATACATAAGTGATAAGGTCTAGGCATGGCCGAATGGCCAGCCTCCCATGATCTAAGAACTAGACGTCCAAAGATGATCCTAAGATCTAAAGTGATCAAAAGATGAAAAATACAATAGCAAAAGGTCCTATTTGTAGATAACTAGTAGCTTAGGGTTTACAAAGATGAGTAAATTACATAAAAGTCCACTTTTGGGCCCACTTGGTGTGTGCTTGGGCTGAGCATTGAAGCTTTCATGTGTAGAGACTTTTCTTGGAGTTAAACGCCAGCTTTTGTGCCAGTTTGGGCATTTAACTCCCATTCTTGTGCCAGTTCCGGCGTTAAACGCCAGAATTCTTGAGCTGACTTGGAACGCCTGTTTGTGCCATCAAATCTCGGACAAAGTATGGACTATTGTATATTGCTGAAAAGCCCAGGATGTCTACTTTCCAACGCAATTGAGAGCGCGCAAATTAGGCTTCTGTAGCTCCAGAAAATCCACTTCGAGTGCAGGGAGGTCAGAATCCAACAGCATCTGTAGTCCTTTTTAGCCTCTGAATCAGATTTTTGCTCAGGTCCCTCAATTTCAGCCAGAAAATACCTGAAATCACAGAAAAATACACAAACTCATAGTAAAGTCCAGAAAAGTAAATTTTAACTAGAAACTAATAAAAATATAATAAAAACTAACTAAAACATACTAAAAACAATGCCAAAAAGCATATAAATTATCCGCTCATCACAACACCAAACTTAAATTGTTGCTTGTCCCCAAGCAACTGAAAATAAAATAAGATAAAAAGAAGAGAATATGCAATGAATTCCAAAAACATCTATGAAGATCAGTATTAATTAGATGAGCGGGGCTTTTAGCTTTTTGCCTCTGAACAATTTTGGCATCTCACTCTATCCTTTGAAATTCAGAATGATTGGCTTCTATAGGAACTCAGAATCCAGATAGTGTTATTGATTCTCCTAGTTAAGTATGATGATTCTTGAACACAGCTACTTTATGAGTCTTGGCCGTGGCCCAAAGCACTCTGTCTTCCAGTATTACCACCGGATACATACATGCCATAGACACATAACTAGGTGAACCTTTTCAGATTGTGACTCAGCTTTGCTAGAGTCCCCAATTAGAGGTGTCCAGGGTTCTTAAGCACACTCTTTTTGCCTTGGATTACGACTTTATTTTTTTTTCTTTTTCTTTTTCCTTTTTTTCATTTTTTTTGTATTCACTGCTTTTTCTTGCTTCAAGAATCATTTTTATGATTTTTCAGATTCTCAGTAACATGTCTCCTTTTTTCATCATTCTTTCAAGAGACAACATTCATGAACAACAAATTCAAAAGACATATGCACTGTTCAAGCATAAATTCAGAAGTCAAAGTATTGCCACCACATCAAAATAATTAATCTGTTATAAAATTCAAAATTCATGTAATTCTTCTCTTTTTCAATTAAGAACATTTTTCATTTAAGAAAGGTGATGGATTCATAGGACATTCATAACTTTAAGGCATAGACACTAAGACACTAATGATCATAAGACACAAACTTAGATAAACATAAGCATGAAAATTCAAAAAAACAGAAAAAATAAAGAACAATGAGATTAAAGAACGGGTCCATCTTAGTGATGGCGGCTTGTTCTTCCTCTTGAAGATCTTATGGAGTGCTTGAGCTCCTCAATGTCTCTTCCTTGCCTTTGTTGCTCCTCTCTCATGACTCTTTGGTCTTCTCTAATTTCATGGAGGATGATGGAATGTTCTTGGTGCTCCACCCTTAGTTGTCCCATGTTGGAACTTAATTCTCCTAGGGAGGTGTTAATTTGCTCCCAATCGTTTTGTGGAGGAAAGTGCATCCCTTGAGGCATCTTAGGAATTTCATGATGAGGAATTTCCTCATGCTCATGTCTATGAATGGGATCTCCTGTTCGCATTGAGCTCCTTCCACACAGATATCCATGAGGACTTGGTCCAACCTTTGATTAAAGTTGACCTTTTTTGAGTTTGAAAAGGGACCTTGGGGATCACCTTCTTCTTGGCCACAACTTCATAGAAGTGGTCTTGATGCACCCTTGAGATGAATCTCTCCATCTCCCATGACTCGGAGGTGGAGGCTTTTGCCTTCCCTTTCCTCTTTCTAGAGGTTTCTCCGGCCTTAGGTGCCATAAATGGTTATGGAAAAACAAAAAGCAATGCTTTTACCACACCAAACTTAGAAGGTTTGCTCGTCCTCGAGCAAAAGAAGAAAGAAGAGAGTAGAAGAAGAAGAAATAGAGGAGATGGAGGTGGCTTTATTTTTCGGGGGAGAAGTAGTGTGTAGGTTGTGTGAAAATGAAGGAGTGAAGATGGGTTTATATAGGGGTGGAGAGAGGGGTAGGGTTCGGCAATGGGGGTGGGTTTGGGAGGGAAAGTGGTTTGAATTTGAATGGTGAGGTAAGTGGGGTTTTATGAAGGATGGATGTGAGTGGTGAAGAGAATGGTGGGATTTGATAGGTGAGGGGGTTTTGGGAAAAAGGTGTTGAGGTGATTGGTGAATGGGTGAAGAAGAGAGAGAGTGGTGGGGTAGGTGGGGATCCTGTGGGGTCCACAGATCCTGAGGTGTCAAGGATAATTCATCCCTGCACCAAGTGGCGAGCAAAATTGCTCCTTCTGCCAATCCTGGCGTTAAACGCCGGGCTGGTGCCCATTTCTGGTGTTTAACGCCAGCTTCTTGCCCATTCCTGGCGTTAAACGCCAGTCTGGTGCCCCTATCTGGTGTTAAAAGCCCAGAATGGTGCCAGACTGGGCGTTAAACGCCCATTTGCTGCCCTTACTGGCGTTTAAACGCCAGCAAGCTTTTCCTCCAAGGTGTGCTATTTTTCTTTGTGTTTTTTATGCTGTTTTTGCTTTTTCAATTGATTTTGTGACTTTCCATGATCATCAACCTATAAAAAAAAATAAAATAACAAAGGAAAATAGATAAATATAACATTGGGTTGTCTCCCAACAAGCGCTTCTTTAATGTCAGTAGCTTGACAGTGGACTCTCATGGAGCCTCACAGATGTTCAGAGCAATGTTGGAACCTCCCAACACCAAACTTAGAGTTTGAATGTGGGGGTTCAACACCAAACTTAGAAGTTGGTTGTGGCCTCCCAACACCAAACTTAGAGTTTGACCGTGGAGGCTCTGTTTGACTCTGTTTTTAGAGAAGCTCTTCATGCTTCCTCTCCATGGTTACAGAGGGGTATCCTTGTGCCTTAAACACAAAGGATTCTTCATTCACTTGAATGATCAATTCTCCTCTGTCAACATCAATCACAGCCTCTGCTGTGGCTAGGAAGGGTCTGCCAAAGATGATGGATTCATCCATGCACTTCCCAGTCTCTAGGACTATGAAATCAGCAGGGATGTAATGGTCTTCAACCTTTACCAGAACATCCTCTACAAGTCCATAAGCTTGTTTTCTTGAATTGTCTGCCATCTCTAGTGAGATTCTTGCAGCTTGTACCTCAAAGATCCTAGCTTCTCCATTACAGAGAAAGGCATAAGGTTTATACTTGACCCTAGGTCACACAGAGCCTTCTCGAAGGTCATGGTGCCTAATGTACAAGGTATTGAGAACTTCCCAGGGTCCTGTCTCTTTTGAGGTAATCTCTACCTAGTCAAGTCATCCAATTCTTTGGTGAGCCCAAGTCTCATTACCAAATAACTTGTCATTTAGCTTCATGATTGCTCCAAGGTACTTAGCAACTTGCTCTTCAGTGACATCTTCGTCCTCTTCAAAGGAAAAATACTCATCAGAGCTCATGAATGGCAGAAGTAAATCCAATGGAATCTCTATGGTCTTAGTGTGAGCCTCAGATTCCCATGGTTCCTCATTAAGGAACTCATTGGAGGCCAGTGTACGTCCATTGAGGTCTTCCTCAGTGGCGAACACTGCCTCTTCCTCCTCTCCAAATTCGGCCATGTTGATGGCCTTGCACTCTCTTTTTGGATTTTCTTCTGTATTGCTTGGAAGAGTACTAGGAGGGAGTTCAGTAACTTTCTTACTCAGCTGACCCACTTGTGCCTCCAAGTTTCTAATGGAGGACCTTGTTTCAGTCATGAAACTTTGAGTGGTTTTGATTAGATCAGAGACCATGGTTGCTAAGTCAGAGTGGCTCTGCTTAGAATTCTCTGTCTGTTGCTGAGAAGATGATGGAAAAGGCTTGCCATTGCCAAACCTGTTTCTTCCACCATTATTGTTGTTGAAACCTTGTTGAGGTCTCTGTTGATCCTTCCATGAGAGATTTGGATGATTTCTCCATGAAGGATTATAGGTGTTTCCATAGGGTTCTCCCATGTAATTCACCTCTTCCATTGAAGGGTTCTCAGGATCATAAGCTTCTTCTTCAGATGAAGCGTCCTTAGTACTGCCTGGTGCAGCTTGCATTCCAGACAGACTTTGAGAAATCATATTGACTTGCTGAGTCAATATTTTGTTCTGAGCCAATATGGCATTCAGAGTATCAATCTCAAGAACTACTTTCTTCTGATGCGTCCCATTGTTCACAGGATTCCTTTCAGAAGTGTACATAAATTGGTTATTTGCAACCATTTCAATGAGTTCTTGAGCTTCTGCAGGCATCTTCTTCAGATGAAGAAATCCTCTAGCAGAGCTGTCCAATGACATCTTGGACAGTTCAGACAGACCATCATAGAAGATACATATGATGCTCCATTCAGAAAGTATGTCAGAAGGACACTTTCTGATCAATTGTTTGTATCTTTCCCAAGCTTCATAGAGGGATTCACCTTCCTTCTGTCTGAAGGTTTGGACTTCCACTCTAAGCTTACTCAATTTTTGAGGTGGAAAGAACTTTGCCAAGAAGGCATTGACTAGCTTTTCCCAAGAGTTCAGGCTTTCTTTAGGTTGTGAGTCCAACCATATCCTAGCTCTGTCTCTTATAGCAAAAGGGAATAGCATAAGTCTGTAGACTTCAGGGTCAATCCCATTGGTCTTGACAGTGTCACAGATTTGCAAGAATTCAGCTAAAAACTGATGAGGATCTTCCAATGAAAGTCCATGGAACTTGCAATTCTGTTGCATTAGAGAAACTAATTGAGGCTTAAGCTCAAAGTTGTTTGCTCCAATGGCAGGGATAGAGATGCTTCTCCCATAGAAGTCGGGAGTAGGTGCAGTAAAGTCACCCAGCACCTTCCTTGCATTGTTGGCATTGTTGTTATTTTCGGCTGCCATGTCTTCTTTTTGTTTGAAGATTTCTGTTAGGTCCTCTACAGAGAGTAGTGCTTTAGCTTCTCTTAGCTTTCGCTTCAAGGTCCTTTCAGGTTCAGGGTCAGTCTCAACAAGAATGCCTTTGTCTTTGTTCCTGCTCATATGAAAGAGAAGAGAACAAGAAAATATGGAATCCTCTATGTCACAGTATAGAGATTCTTTGAAGTGTCAGAGGAAAAGAAGAATAGAAGGAGGAGGTAGAAGAATTCGAACTTATCAAGAGAGATAGAGTTCGAATTGTGCATTGAGGAGGAGTGTTAGTCCATAAATAGAAGGATGTGAGAAGAGGGGAAGAAATTTTTCGAAAATTAAAGTGAATTATTTTAAAAGAATTTTGAAAATTGATTGATGATTTTCGAAAATTAAAGTTGGAAAAGAAATTAAGTGAAATTGAAAAAGATTTTGAAATTAGAAATCAAAAGATATGATTGAAAACTATTTTGAAAAAGATGTGATTAAGAAGATATGATTGAAAAGATATAGTTTTAAAAAGATATGATTGAGAAGATATGATTTGAAAAACAATTTAAAAAAGATTTGATTTTGAAAATTAATGACTTGGCTAACAAGAAATTTAAAAGATATGATTCAGACATTAAACCTTTCTCAACAGAAAAGGCAACATACTTGAAATGTTGAATCAAATCATTAATTATTAGCAAGTATTTTTGAAAAGTGGAAAGAAATTAATTTTGAAAATATATGATTGAAAAGATATGATTTGAAAAAGATTTGATTTTGAAAAATTATGAAAACTTGAAAAAAAATTGAAGTAAAAACAAAATCTTCCCTCTTGTGCCATCCTGGCGTTAAACGCCCAGAATGGTATACATTCTGGCATTTAATGCCCAAAATGCTACCCTTTTGGGCGTTAAACGCCCAGCCAGGTATCCTGGCTGGCGTTTAAACGCCAGTTTTCCTTCCTCACTGGGCGTTTTGAACGTCCAGCTTTTTCTGTGTAATTCCTCTGCTGAATGTTCTGAATCTTCAATTCTCTGTATTATTGACTTGAAAAGACACAAAGAAAATTTTTTTTGAATTTTTAATGATGAGGAATAATCAAAATGCAACTAAAATCAAATAAACAATGCATGCAAGACACCAAACTTAGAAGTTTGTATACTACTGACACTAACAAATTGAGAATGCATATGAGAAACAACAGAACACTCAAGACAAGAGAATTTAAATATCAAAGTAAGGAAATCATCAAGAACAACTTGAAGATCAATGAAGACACATAGTTGAATTCGAAAAAATGCAAGAAGAATAGAAACATGCAATTGACACCAAACTTAAAATGAGACACTAGACTCAAACAAGAAACATAAAATTATTTTTTTTTTGGTTTTAAGATTTTATAATTTTTTTAGGTTTTTCGAAAATTATATGGAAAAGAAAATAAGGATATCAAAATTCTTAATGAGAATTCCAGGAATCATGCAATGTTAGTCTAAAGCTTTAGCCTAAAGAAATTAGACATGGCTAGCCAAGCTTCAGCAGGACATTACATTCAAGAGCTAAATTGATGAGAATCAATCAGCTTTGGTGATGATAAGAACATCACCTTGAAACACTAGAATTCATTCTTAAGAACTCTGAAGAACAATACCTAATCTAAGCAACAAGATGAACTGTCAGTTGTCCAAACTCAAACAATCCCCGACAACGGCGCCAAAAACTTGAGTTGTTGCCGGATCAAAACGTGGCACTGTTATTGCAGGGAACAAATGCGAAACTGTAGTTAGGACATTTAATTCCCTGGCAACGGCGCCAAAAACTTGGTGCACAAAATTGTGATCATCAATGGCGCCATCAACATGGTACGCTCAATTACAATCTCAACTCTTTATCACAACTTCGCACAACTAACCATCAAGTGCACTGGGTCGTCCAAGTAATAAACCTTACGCGCGTAAGGGTCAATCCCACGGAGATTGTTGGTATGAAGCAAGCTATGGTCATCTTGTAAATCTCAGTCAGGCAGATTCAAATGGTTATGGATGATTTATGAATAAAGCATAAAATAAAGATAGAGATACTTATGTAATTCATTGGTGAGAATTTCAGATAAGCGTATGGAGATGCTTTGTCCCTTCCGTCTCTCTTCTTTCCTACTGTCTTCATCCAATCCTTCTTACTCCTTTCCATGGCAAGATGTATGTTGGGCATCACCGTTGTCAATGGCTACAGTCCTGTCCTCTCTGTGAAAATGTTCAACGCGCTCTGTCACAGCACGGCTAATCATCTGTCGGTTCTCAATCAGGTTGGAATAGAATCCAGTGATTCTTTTGCGTCTGTCACTAACGCCCAGCCTTCAGGAGTTTGAAGCTCGTCACAGTCATTCAATCCCTGAATCCTACTCAGAATACCAC
Organism: Arachis stenosperma; assembly: GCF_014773155.1. NCBI lineage: Eukaryota > Viridiplantae > Streptophyta > Magnoliopsida > Fabales > Fabaceae > Arachis > Arachis stenosperma. Next base: position 95,424,001 of record NC_080378.1, read on the forward strand.
AGACAAGGTTTAGACCTTCCGGATTCTCTTGAATGCCACCATCAATTCTAGCTTATACCACGAAGATTCCGATTAAGGTATCCAAGAGATATCCACTCAATCTAAGGTAGAACGGAGGTGGTTGTCAGGCACACGTTCATAGGTGAGAATGATGATGAGTGTCACGGATCATCACCTTCATCAAGTTGAGGAACAAGTGATATCTTGGAACAAGAATAAGCTGAATTGAATAGAAGAACAATAGTAATTGCATTAATACTCGAGGTACAGTAGAGCTCCACACCTTAATCTATGGTGTGTAGAAACTCCACCGTTGAAAATACATAAGTGATAAGGTCTAGGCATGGCCGAATGGCCAGCCCCTCATGATCTAAGAACTAGACGTCCAAAGATGATCCTAAGATCTAAAGTGATCAAAAGATGAAAAATACAATAGCAAAAGGTCCTATTTGTAGATAACTAGTAGCCTAGGGTTTACAAAGATCAGTAAATTACATAAAAATCCACTTCCGGACCCACTTGGTGTGTGCTTGGGCTGAGCATTTAAGCTTTCATGTGTAGAGACTTTTCTTGGAGTTAAACGCCAGCTTTTGTGCCAGTTTGAGCGTTTAACTCCCATTCTTGTGCCAGTTCCGGCGTTAAACGCCAAAATTCTTGAGCTGAGTTGGAACGCCTGTTTGGGCCATCAAATCTCGAGCAAAGTATGGATTATTGTATATTGCTGGAAAGCCCAGGATGTCTACTTTCCAACGCAATTAAGAGCGCGCCAATTGGGCTTCTATAGCTCCAGAAAATCCACTTTGAGTGCAGGGAGGTCAGAATCCAACAGCATCTGCAGTCCTTTTTAGCCTCTGAATTAGATTTTTACTCAGGTCCCTTAATTTCAGCCAGAAAATACTTGAAATCACAGAAAACACACAAACTCATAGTAAAGTCCAGAAAAGTGAATTTTAACTAGAAACTAATAAAAATTTAATAAAAACTAACTAAAACATACTAAAAACAATGCCAAAAAGCGTATAAATTATCTGCTCATTAGAGGCAAAAAAGAGGTAAGGAAGATAAGTTGATGTGTGTATTGTGTGATGATATAAGAGATTGGATGGATTTTAGATATTGAATGTGTGAATAATTGGTTTGATTATTGAATAATAAGGTTTGAGGAATTGAGGTGTGGAATTTGATAGTTTTGGGTGAAATTGTGTAGATGAGGTAGGTTTGATTTGGGTTGAGTGTAATTATATGAATGTGGCTGGGTTGTAGTCATTTGGATGAGTGAAAATGAATTCGCCTTATGAACATTGAAAAAAATTGGTGATTTCTATTTTTGGGTAAAAATTGATTTTTGACAAACTTCGGCGGTTCGTAACTCGGTCCTCGGAGTTAGGAATTCTTCAAAATTGGTTTTTTATGAAAGTTCATTCAACGACCTTTTCAACAGTTCCAGAATGGTTGAAAAAGAAATTTTGTAGAAGAAGTTATGTGTGTTGAAAGTTTGGGGTTTGAAAATATAATCCTGCAGCTTTCTAACTTAGTAAAATTTTTGGTTAAACGTACTCTGACGTGCACGCGTCACTCACGATTTTTACTCTCTCACGCGTGTGGCTGTCCGACGCATACGCATCGCTGTATTGATGCAGGTGCCCAATAGAAAATCCAGAGAGTTGTGCTGGTACTATGCTGGTTTCGTGCGAGGAGCACAAAACGCACCCACGCGTACGCGTGGCTGACGCGCACGCGTCACTCTACTTTTCCACCTTCCCATGCGTGCGCATGGGCGCCGCTTACGCGTCACCCGCTTTTTTCCGCTTTCCATGCGTGCGTTTGGGTGACGCGCTCGCGTGACCCCATTTTCAGCAAGAATTGATTTTTTAGTTTTTAAAGCCGAATTTTAGACTTCTAAGCCTCTATTTTCATCCTTTAAGTCCTAAATTTTTATAATATGCCTAGTAATGAAAAGAAGTTAGGACATGTGGTAACTTGTGGATGAAGTAAAGTGAGAATTAATGGTGAATGATGAATAATGATGATTGTGTGAGTTGCTGAGGATGATGGTAGAAGTGCTGTGTATAGTATAAGCCGGATGGTTATGATGAGAATTGAATTATGGCTGAGTATGTATATGTATACGATTAATGATTAAATGTGGTAAATGAATAAAGATGGAAATATTGAATGTGATGTGTGACCTCGGGTAGTAGGCCGTGGCGTTGTCCACTTGCTTCGAGTATGAGATGGGGATGGAGGATTACGATAAATGAGTTTAATTCTGAAGTTTTGAATGAATGTATGTTTGAGATGCTTAGGTAGTAGTAAAGTTTGTGGTTCGTCCCACTTGCTCCAGGACAGAGATTGTAATGCCTGGGTAGTAGCGGCAGTAGTGGTGATTCTACTTGCTCCAGGTTGACCTTTTAAACACCTGCCTGGGTAGATGCAGTGGCATTGATCCACTTGCTCCGGAATGTGGTGAGATATAATTGCTTGGGTAGATGCAGTGGAATTGATTCCACTTATTCCGGGTTCGGTTTGCAACTCCTGAGGTAGATACAGTGGTTAGCCCCCACTTGCTCCCAGTCGAGGTTGATTTGAGATTTGTGAAACTATCTTAGTTTTGGATTTCCTTGGGTAGGTGCAATGGGTCGGCTCCACTTGCTCTAGGTTGAGATCCGAGGTTCTGTTAACCCCATGTCGTAAGTGTGGCCAGACACTGTGAAATTTTCGAACGAGCTCGCCCCCGTGGATAAATACCAGTGAGGGTGTTATATGTTTATGTTTGAGAATTACTCGAGTAGGGGATGCGCGACAGGGGGACAGTCCAATAGTTAGCTACCAGGACGTGTCGTGTTGGTTATATAACTGACAGATGATATCAACAGCCATAGGGCAGGCATACATCATTTGCATATGTTTGAATTGTTTGGGTTTGCTTATTTATTTTTTATTGCTATATCATATATGCTATGTTACCTGATTATGTGCTACTTATTTTACTTGTACCTTTGTGTATTACTTGCCTGTATTGCTTGTGTTTGTACAACTGAGAGGTACCTCATGCTGGTGTCGGTTGACACTGAGGGCTGTTCTTGATGAGACGAGTTGATGATGTAATTGAATAATGATGATGAATATTGAATGAGGTAATTGAACTCCCTGGGTAGACGTAGTGAGGTGATTTCACTTGCTCCAGGTAGAGAATGAGATAATTTGAGTTCCCTGGGTAGACGCATTGAAGTGATTTCACTACTCCAAGTTGATAATAAGTTAATTTGAGCTCCCTGGGTAGACGCAGTGAAGTGATTTCACTTGCTCCAGGTGAGGATATGAGGTATTGAAATAGAATAGCTGAGACAGAATATTTGGTGATGGTTTTGTTTGTGATTCTGATTCTGATTTGTTAGAGAGTGAGAAAGTTGATAAGCATGAAAAATATGAATTAGATTTAGCATTTCCTTATGACAGTTGCCTGTTTATGGATTAGAGAGAAC